>NC_092291.1:5043108-5055608 GCF_036320965.1 Panulirus ornatus
TCCATCCTCGCCCCCACCCCACCACCCCGTCACACATGAAATGACCCCTCCCCCCCACACGCGCGCGAAGAAGCGCTAGGAAAAGACAACAAAGGCCACATTCGTTCACACTCAGTCTCTATCTGTTATGTGTAATGCACCGAAACCACAGCTCCCCTTCCACATCCAGGCCCCACAAAACTTTCCATGGTTTACCCCAGACGCCTCATATGCACTGGTTCAATCAACTGACACCACATCGACCCCGGTGTACCACATCGTTCCAATTCAATCTATTCCTTGCACGCCTTTCGCCCTCCTGTAACTTCAGGCCCGATGGCTCAAAATCTTTTTCACTTCTTCAATCCACCTCCAATTTGGTCTCCCACTTCTCCTCGTTCCCTCCACCTCTGACACATATATCCTCTTTGTCAATCTTTCCTCACTTATTCTCTTCATGTGACCAAACCATTTCAATACACCCTCTTCTGCTCCCTCAACCACACTCTTTTTATTACCCCACATCTGTCTTACACATTCATTACT
Source organism: Panulirus ornatus (assembly GCF_036320965.1). NCBI lineage: Eukaryota > Metazoa > Arthropoda > Malacostraca > Decapoda > Palinuridae > Panulirus > Panulirus ornatus. The sequence goes on from NC_092291.1 coordinate 5,043,634, forward strand.
TCCAACATATCCATCTTCCCCCGCACAACCCTATCCACATCCCTATCTCTAGCCCATGCTTCGCAAACATATAACATTGTTGGAACCGTGAACCATACATATGTAAAATATCCTCACCAACCACTCAACAACACAGTCACCCCCGTTTTTAATAAATTCCACAGCAATAACATCCAAACCCGCCGCCTTGCCTGCTTTCATCTTCCGCAAAGATTTCACTACTTCTCTGTTTACCAAATCATTCTCCTTGACCCTCTTACTTCGCAAACCACCTCGACCAAAACACCCTATATCTGCCACTCTATCATCAAATACATTTAACAATTCTTCAAAATACTCACTTCATCTTCTCACTTCACCACTACTTGTGAATAGCTCCTCGTTAGCCCCCTTCACCGATGTTCCCATGTGCTCTCTTGTCTTACGCAGTTTATTTACCTCCTTCCAAAACATCTTTTTAGTCTCCCTGAATCTTAAAGATACTCTCTCACCCTAACAATCATTTGCTCACTTTTTCAAATCTTACACCTTTCTCTTGATCTCCTGTCTTTCTTTTATATATCTCACAGTCATTTCCACTATTTCCCTGTATAAATCGTCCAAAAGCCTATCTCTCTTCTCTTTCACTAACAATCTTACTTCTTCATGCCTTTTCTAATCCGCCCATCTCTTACCTTTCTCATGCCTCAGGCATATTTTGCGCAAACCAACATTGCTTCCCTAAATGAATCCCATTCTTCCCCCACTCCCGTTACATCCTTTGCTCTCACCTTTTTCCATTCTGCATTTAGGCTCTCCTGGCACTTCCTCACACAAATCTCCTTTCCAAGCTCACTTACTCTCACCACTTTCTTTACCCCAATATTCACTCTTCTTTTCTGAAAACCTATGCAAATCGTCACCTTCGCCTCCTCAAAATAATGATCAGACATCCCTCTAGTTTCCCCTCTCGGCACATTAACATCCAAAAGTCTCAATTTGATGGGCTTATCAATCAACACGCTCTCTGGCTATCTCTCCTACTTGCATACGTATACTTAAGTATATCTCTCTTTTTAAACCAGGCATTCCCAATCACGAGTCCTTTCTCGGCACAAAAATGTAAAAGCTTTTCACCATTTCCATTTACGACGCTGAACACCCCATGTACAACAATTATACCCTCAACTGCCACATTACTTACCATTGCATTTAAATCATCCATTACTATAACTCGGTCTCGAGCATCAAAGCAGCTAACACACTCACTCAGCTACTCCCAAAACACTAGCCTCTCACGATTTTCCTGTTCATGACACAGTGCATAAGCACCAATAATCACAAATCTCTCTCCATCCACTTCCAGTTATACCCATATCAATCTCGAGTTTACTTTCTTGCACTCCATCACATACTCCCACAAATCTTGCTTCAGGATTAGTGCTATTCCTTCCTTACCCCTTGTAATCTCACCCACCAATGAATTTACTCCTAAGACATTCCAAAACCCAAATGTATATATATATATATATATATATATATATATATATATATATATATATATATATATATATATATATATATATATATATATGGATAGAGTTGTGCGCAGGAGGATGGATGTGCTGGAAATGAGATGTTTGAGGACAATGTGTGGTGTGAGGTGGTTTGATCAAGTAAGTAACGTAAGGGTAAGAGAGATGTGTGGAAATAAAAAGAGCGTGGTTGAGAGAGCAGAAGAGGGTGTTGTGAAATAGTTTGGGCACATGGAGAGAATGAGTGAGGAAAGATTGACCAAGAGGATATATGTGTCGGAGGTGGAGGGAACGAGGAGAAGTGGGAGACCAAAGTGGAGGTGGAAAGATGGAGTGAAAAAGATTTTGTGTGACCGGGGCCTGAACATGCAGGAGGGTGAAAGGAGGGCAAGGAATAGAGTAAATTGGATCGATGTGGTATACCGGGGTTGACGTGCTGTCAGTGGATTGAATTAGGGCATGTGAAGCGTCTGGGGTAAACCATGGAAAGATGTGTAGGTATGTATATTTGCGTGTGGACGTATGTATATACATGTGTATGGGGTGGGTTGGGCCATTTCTTTCGTCTGTTTCCTTGCGCTACCTTGCAAACGCGGGAGACAGCGACAAAGCAAAATACAAAAAATTTATATATATATATATATATATATATATATATATATATATATATATATATATATATATATATATATATATATATATATATATATATATATAAATGTGTGTGGATGTACCCAAGATGTGAAAAAAGGAGAGATAGGTAGTATGTTTGAGGAAAGGAACCTGAATGTTTTGGCTCTGAATGAAACGAAGCTCAAGGGCAAAGGGGAAGAGTGGTTTGGGAATGTCTTGGGAGTAAAGTCAGGGGTTACTGAGAGAACAAGAGCAAGGGAAGGAGTAGCAGTACTCCTGAAACAGGAGTTATGGGAGTATGTGATAGAATTTAATATAAGTTGTTAGAAGCAGTGAAAAGTTTTTATCGAGGATGTAAGGCATGTGTACGTGTAGGAAGAAAGGAAAGTGATTGGTTCTAAGTGAATGTAGGTTTGCGGCAAAGGTGTGTGATGTCTCCATGGTTGTTTAATTTGTTTATGGATGGGGTTGTTAGGGAGGTGAATGCAAGAGTTTTGGAAAGAGGGGCAAGTATGAAGTCTGTTGTGGATGAGAGAGCTTGGGAAGTGAGTCAGTTGTTCTTCGCTGATGATACAGCGCTGGTGGCTGATTCATGTGAGAAACTGCAGAAGCTGGTGACTGAGTTTGGTAAAGTGTGTGAAAGAAGAAAGTTAAGAGTAAATGTGAATAAGATCAAGGTTATTAGGTACAGTAGGGTTGAGGGTCAAGTCAATTGGGAGGTAAGTTTGAATGGAGAAAAACTGGAGGAAGTAAATTGTTTTAGATATCTGGGAGTGGATCTGGCAGCGGATGGAACCAGGGAAGCGGAAGTGAATCATAGGGTGGGGGATGGGGCGAAAATCCTGGGAGCCTTGAAGAATGTGTGGAAGTCGAGAACATTACCTCGGAAAGCAAAAATGGGTATGTTTGAAGGAATAGTGGTTCCAACAATGTTGTATGGTTGCGAGGCGTGGGCTATGGATAGAGTTGTGCGCAGAGGGTGGATGTGCCGGAAATGAGATGTTTTAGGACAATGTGTGATGTAAGGTGGTTTGATCGGGTAAGTAATGTAAGGGTAAGAGAGATGTGTGGAAATAAAAAGAGCATGGTTGAGAGAGCAGAAGATGGTGTTTTGAAATGGTTTGGGCACATTGCGAGAATGAGTGAGGAAAGATTGACCAAGAGGATATATGTGTCGGAGGTGGAGGGAACGAGGAGAAGTGGGAGACCAAATTGGAGGTGGAAAGATGGAGTGAAAAAGATTTTGAGTGATCGGGGCCTGAACATGCAGGAGGGCGAAAGGCGGGCAAGGAATAGAGTGAATTGGATCGATGTGGTATACCGGGGTTGACATGCTGTCAGTGGATTAAATCAGGGCATGTGAAGCGTCTGGGGTAAACCATGGAAAGTTGTGTGAGGCCTGGATGTGGAAAGGGAGCTGTGGTTTCGGGCATTATTGCATGACAGCTAGAGACTGAGTGTGAACGAATGGGGCCTTTGTTGTCTTTTCCTAGCGCTACCTCGCACACATGAGGGCGGAGGGGGATGGTATTCTATGTGTGGCGAGATGGCGATGGGAATGAATAAAGGCAGACAGGGTGAATTGTGTGCTTAGGTATATATGCATGTGTCTCTGTGTGTATATTAAGATGTATAGGTATGTATATTTGTGTGTGTGGACGTGTATGTATATACATGGGTATGGGGGTGTGTTGGGCCATTTCTTTCGTCTGTTTCCTCGCGCTACCTCGCAAACTCGGGAGACAGCGACAAAGCAAAATAAAAAAAAACTAATGTATATATACATGTAAATATAAATGTGTATATATATATATATATATATATATATATATATATATATATATATACATATATATATATATATATATATATTTTTTTTTTTTTTTTTTTTTTATACTATTCGCTATTTCCCGCGATAGCGAGGTAGAGTTAAGAACAGAGGACTGGGCCTTTGAGGGAATATCCTCACTTGGCCCCCTTCTCTGTTCCTTCTTTTGGAAAATCAAAAAAAAGAAAAAAAAAGAAAATGAGAGGGGAGGATTTCCAGCCACCCTCTCCCTTCCCTTTTAGTCGCCTTCTACGACACGCAGGGAATACGTGGGAAGTATTCTTTCTCCCCTATCCCCAGGGATGATATATATATATATATATATATATATATATATATATATATATATATATATATATATATATATATATATATATATATATATATATATATATATATATATATATATATATATATATATGTATATATATATATATATATATATGTATATATATATATATATCCCTGGGGATAGGGGATTAAGAATACTTCCCACGTATTCCCTGCGTGTCGTAGAAGGCGACTAAAAGGGGAGGGAGCGGGGGGCTGGAAATCCTCCCCTCTCGTTTTTTTTTTTTTTTTTTTTTTTTTTTTTTTTTTTTTTTTTTCCAAAAGAAGGAACAGAGAATTGGGCCAGGTGAGGGTATTCCCTCAAAGGCCCAGTCCTCTGTTCTTAATGCTACCTCGCTAACGCGGGAAATGGCGAATAGTTTAAAAGAAAGAAAAAAGATATATATATATATATATATATATATATATATATATATATATATATATATATATATATATATATATATATATATATGTATATATCATCCCTGGGGATAGGGGAGAAAGAATACTTCCCACGTATTCCCTGCGTGTCGTAGAAGGCGACTAAAAGGGGAGGGAGCGGGGGGCTGGTTTCCTCCCCTCTCACTTTTTTTTTTTAATTTTCCAAAAGAGGGAACAGAGAAGGGGCCCAGGTGAGGATATTCCCTCAAGGGCCCAGTCCTCTGTTCTCAACGCTACCTCGCTAATGCGGGAAATGGCGAATAGTATGAAAGAAAGAAGATATATATATATATATATATATATATATATATATATATATATATATATATATATATATATATATATATATATGGTAAATAAAGTGCGTAAGACAGGGGAGTAAATGGGAACTTCAGTGAAGGGGGCTAATGGGGAGGTGATAACAAGTAGTGATGATGTGAGAAGGAGACGGAGTGAGTAATTTGAATTTTTGTTGAATGTGTTTGATGATAGAGTGGCAGATGTGGGGTGTCTTGGTCGAGGTGGTGTGCAAAGTGAGAGGGTTAGGGAAAATGATTTGATAAAGAGAGAAGAGGTAGTAAAAGATTTACGGAAGATGAAAGCCGGCAAAGCAGCAGGTTTGGATGGCATTGCAGTGGAATTTATTAAAAAAGGGGGTGACTGTATTGTTGACCGGTTGGTAAGGTTATTTAACGTATGTATGATTCATGGTGAGGTCCCTGAGGATTGGCCGAATGCTTCCATAGTGCCACTATAGAAAGGCAAAGGGGATAAGAGTGAAAGCGCCAATTAAAGAGGTATAGGTTTGTTGAGTATTCCTGGTAAATTATATGGGAGAGTACTGATTGAGAGGGTGAAGGCATGTACAGAGCATCAGATTGGGAAAGAGCAGTGTGGTTTCAAAAGTGGTAGAGGATGTGTGGATCAGGTGTTTGTTTTGAAGAATGTATGTGAGAAATACTTAGAAAAGCAAATGGATTTGCATGTAGCATTTGTGGATCTGGAGAAGGCATATGATAGAGTTGATAGACATGCTCGGTGAAGGGTACTAAGAATAAATGGTGTGGGTGGCAAGTTGGTAGAAGCAGTGAAAAGTTTTTATCGAGGATGTAAGGCATGTGTACGTGTAGAAAGAGAGGAAAGTGATTGGTGGCTGATTCATGTGAGAAACTGCAGAAGCTGGTGACTGAGTTTGGTAAAGTGTGTGAAAGAAGAAAGTTAAGAGTAAATGTGATTAAGAGCAAGGTTATTAGGTACAGTAGGGTTGAGGGTCAAGTCAATTGGGAGGTAAGTTTGAATGGAGAAAAGCTGGAGGAAGTGAAGTGTTTTAGATATCTGGGAGTGGACCTGGCAGCGGATGGAACCATGGAAGCGGAAGTGAATCATAGGGTGGGGGAGGGGAGGAAAATTCTGGGAGCCTTGAAGAATGTTTGGAAGTCGAGAACATTATCTCGGAAAGCAAAAATGGGTATGTTTGAAGGAATAGTGGTTCCAACAATGTTGTATGGTTGCGAGGCGTGGGCTATGGATAGAGTTGTGCGCAGGAGGGTGGATGTGCTGGAAATGAGATGTTTGAGGACAATATGTGGTGTGAGGTGGTTTGATCGAGTAAGTAATGTAAGGGTGAGAGAGATGTGTGTGGAAATAAAAAGAGTGTGGTTGAGAGAGCAGAAGAGTGTGTTTTGAAATGGTTTGGTCACATGGAGAGAATGAATGGGGAAAGTTTGACCAAGAGGATGTATATGTCAGAGGTGGAGGGAACGAGGAGAAGTGGGAGACCAAATTGGAGGTGGAAAGATGGAGTGAAAAAGATTTTGAGTGATCGGGGCCTGAACATGCAAGAGGGTGAAAGGCGTGCAAGGAATAGAGTGAATTGGAACGATGTGGTATACCGGGGTCGACATGCTGTAAATCGATTGAACCAGGGTATGTGAAGCGTCTGGGGTAAACCATGCAAAGCGTGTGGGGCCTGGATGTGGAAAGGGAGCTGTGGTTTCGGTGCATTATTACATGACAGCTAGAGACTGAGTGTGAATGAATGGGGCCTTTGGTTTTTTCCTAGCGCTACCTCGCACACATGAGGGGGAAGGGGGCTGTTATTCCATGTGTGGCGAGGTGGCGATCTGAACAAATAAAGACAGACAGTATGAATTATGTACATGTGTATATATGTATATGTCTGTGTGTGTATATATACATATACATTGAAATGTATAGGCATGTATATTGTGTGTGTATGGACATGTATGTATATACATGTGTATATGGGTGGGTTGGGCCATTCTTTCGTCTGTTTCCTTCCGCTACCTCGCTAACGCGGTAGACAGCGACAAAGCAAAACAAAAAAAAAAACAATATATATATATATATATATATATATATATATATATATATATATATATATATATATATATATATATATATATATATATATATATATATATATATATATATATATATAAAGAAACCTCGCCAGGTGGTAGAGTGTCCTGCAGTGTATCGAGACAGACTTCCCCAGAAATTTTTTAAAGGGGAAGTAAATGTTTATAGTTGTTTTACTGGAGTGATAGTTTTCATACATGGTGCCCTGACAAGAAAATAGTGAAATTTGGAAAAAAAATGTAGCTTAGACATTGAAACTTATTCTTTTTTCTTTTTCAAAGTGATAGGGATGGAAAGCAAAAAGGTGTTTTTCATAAATGTACTGGAAAAGTTGAGGTCCAGATAAATTTTTGGTCTGTCAAGGCTTTATTATGGCGGATGACCAACTACCTACCCTCATGTATCCAAGATATGGTTGTACTTTGTGTAATTAAGAAAATTGAGAAACATCATAAGCCAATATTCCTGTTTCATGATAAGAGAAGTGGACCAGGCAGTATGATACAGTGGTTAAATTGATGAAAACTACTATTGAAGTTTGTGTAAATAAATTATACATTTCCCTTTTCCATAGCCAGAGGTTGAACCATTATGTGACATTCATTTTTTTCATTTCATTTCAAGCTAGAAGTTTCAGTTTTCTGAATTATTTCTTACATTTTTCATATATATATATATATATATATATATATATATATATATATGTGTGTGTGTATGTGTGTATATGTGCGTATGTATGTGTATATGTATATATATATGCCTATATATGTATATTATCCCTGGGGATAGGGGTGAAAGAATACTTCCCACGCATTCCTCGCGTGTCGTAGAAGTAACTTTCTAAAATGGGAAACAGAAGAAGGAATCACGCGGGAAGTGCTCATCCTCCTCGAAGGCTCAGGCTGGGGTGTCTAAATGTGTGTGGATGTAACCAAGATGTGAAAAAAGGAGAGATAGGTAGTATGTTTGAGGAAAGGAACCTGGATGTTTTGGCTCCAAGTGAAACGAAGCTCAAGGGTAAAGGGGAAGAGTGGTTTGGGAATGTCGTGAGAGTAAAGTCAGGGGTTAGTGAGAGGACAAGAGCAAGGGAAGGAGTAGCAGTACTCCTGAAACAGGAGTTGTGGGAGTATGTGATAGAGTGTAAGAAAGTAAATTCTCGATTAATATGGGTAAAACTGAAAGTTGATGGAGAGAGATGGGTGATTATTGGTGCATATGCACCTGGGCATGAGAAGAAAGATCATGAGAGGCAAGTGTTTTGGGAGTGAGTGTGTTAGTGGTTTTGATGCACGAGACCGGGTTATAGTGATGGGTGATTTGAATGCAAAGGTGAGTAATGTGGCAGTTGAGTGAATAATTGGTATACATGGGGTGTTCAGTTTTGTAAATGGAAATGGTGAAGAGCTTGTAGATTTATGTGCTGAAAAAGGACTGGTGATTAGGAATACGTGGTTTAAAAAGCGAGATATACATAAGTATACGTATGTAAGTAGGAGAGATGGCCAGAGATCGTTATTGGATTACGTGTTAATTAACAGGCGAGCGAAAGAGACACTTTTGGATGTTAATGTGCTGAGAGGTGCAACTGGAGGGATGTCTGATCATTATCTTGTGGAGGCTAAGGTGAAGATTTGTATGGGTTTTCAGAAAAGAAGAGTGAATGTTGGGGTGAAGAGGGTGGTGAGAGTAAGTGAGCTTGGGAAGGAGTACAGAATGGAAAAAGGTGAGAACAATGGAAGTAAGGGGAGTGGGGGAGGAATGGGATGTATTTAGGGAATCAGTGATGGATTGCGCAAAAGATGCTTGTGGCATGAGAAGAGTGGGAGGTGGGTTGATTAGAAAGGGTAGTGAGTGGTGGGTTGAAGAAGTAAGATTATTAGTGAAAGAGAAGAGAGAGGCATTTGGACGATTTTTGCAGGGAAGAAATGCAAATGAGTGGGAGATGTATAAAAGAAAGAGACAGGAGGTCAAGAGGAAGGTGCAAGAGGTGGAAAAGAGGGCAAATGAGAGTTGGGGTGAGAGAGTATCATTAAATTTTAGGGAGAATAAAAAGAGGCTCTGGAAGGAGGTCAATAAAGTGCGTAAGACAAGGGAGCATATGGGAACTTCAGTGAAGGGCGCAAATGGGGAGGTGATAACAAGTAGTGGTGATGTGAGAAAGAGATGGAGTGAGTATTTTGAAGGTTTGATGAATATGTTTCGTCCAAATCCATCTCTCTTCTCTTTCACTAATAATCTTACTTCTTCAATCCACCACTCACTACCATTTCTAATCAACCCACCTCCCACGCTTCTCATGCCACAAGCATCTTTCGCCTCCACAGGTAAATAATCAGACATCTCTCCAGTTGCACCTCTCAGCGCATTAACATATGTATATATATATATATATATATATATATATATATATATATATATATATATATATATATATATATATATATATATATATATATATATATATATATATATATATATATATATATATATATATATATATATATATATGTTTTCCTTTTTTTTCTTTTTTTTTGCTTTTTCGCTGTCTCCCGCGTTTGCGAGGTAGCGCAAGGAAACAGACGAAAGAAATGGCCCAACCCACCCCCATACACATGTATATACATACACGTCCACACAAGCAAATATACATACCTACACAGCTTTCCATGGTTTACCCCAGACGCTTCACATGCCCTGATTCAATCCACTGACAGCATGTCAACCCCGGTATACCACATCGATCCAATTCACTCCATTCCTTGCCCTCCTTTCACCCTCCTGCATGTTCAGGCCCCGATCACACAAAATCTTTTTCACTCCATCTTTCCACCTCCAATTTGGTCTCCCATTTCTCCTCGTTCCCTCCACCTCCGACGCATATATCCTCTTGGTCAATCTTTCCTCACTCATTCTCTCCATGTGCCCAAACCATTTCAAAACACCCTCTTCTGGTCTCTCAACCACGCTCTTTTTATTTCCACACATCTCTCTTACCCTTACGTTACTTACTCGATCAAACCACCTCACACCACACATTGTCCTCAAACATCTCATTTCCAGCACATCCACCCTCCTGCGCACAACTCTATCCATAGCCCACGCATCGCAACCATACAACATTATTGGAACCACTATTCCTTCAAACATACCCATTTTTGCTTTCCGAGATAATGTTCTCGACTTCCACACATTCTTGAAGGCTCCCATGATTTTCGTCCCCTCCCCCACCCTATGATATATATATATATATATATATATATATATATATATATATATATATATATATATATATATGCTACATACAAATCCATTTGCATTTCTAAGTATTTCTCCTATACATTCTTCAAAGCAAACACCTGATCCACACGTCCTCTACCACTTCTGAAACCACACTGCTCTTCCCCAATCTGATGCTCTGTACATGCCTTCACCCTCTCAATCAATATCCTCCCATATAATTTACCAGGAATACTCAACAAACTTATACCTCTGTAATTTGAGTACTCACTCTTATCCTCTTTGCCTTTGTACAATGGCACTATGTACGCATTCCGCCCATCCTCAGGCACCTCACGATGAGTCATACATACATTAAATTACCTTACCAACCAGTCAACAATACAGTCACCCCCTTTTTTAATAAATTCCACTGCAATACCATCCAAACCTGCTGCCTTGCCGGCTTTCATCTTCCGCAAAGCTTTTACTACCTATATTCTTTTTCTTTTCTTTCAAACTATTCGCCATTTCCCGCATTAGCGAGGTAGCGTTAAGAACAGAGGACTGGGCCTTTGAGGGAATACCCTCACCTGGCCCTATTCTCTGTTCCTTCTTTTGGAAAATTAAAAAAAAAAAAAAAAAACCGAGAGGGGAGGATTTCCAGCCCCCCGCTCCCTCCCCTTTTAGTCGCCTTCTACGACACGCAGGGAATACGTGGGAAGTATTTTTAATCCCCTATCCCCAGGGATAGATATATATATATATATATATATATATATATATATATATATATATATATATATATATATATATATATATATATATATATATATATATATATATATATATATAAATATATATATATATATATATATATATATAGATAGATAGATAGATAGATAGATAGATAGATAGGCAGACATATTAATAGATAGAGATAAACATATACAGATATACTAAAAATTTGGCTGCTACAATATGTCAATATGGTTTATCAATGAAATGTTAAGAAAGCTAACTCCACAAGCATTTGGTAAGTCATGATAAACGCATAAAAAAGAGATTTACATATAACACTTTTTATTTCAGTACTTACTGGAGATCTTGAGCCTCCACTGTCTATACCATTGTAGTAAAGACTCTTTCCGAGATATATGCCATCCTACTGGACAGTGGGAACAGCACTTAGCACGATGAAAAATGACAATACTGAGAAAACAATGACCAAAGTGGGTCACATCAGGAGCAAGTCTAAATCCTGATGCTTATTAGATCTTCAGTGGATCCAAACTCTCCAAGGTAAAGTCTTCATCTGCAGTGCCAAAGGAAAGTCCACGACTGAACCCAGCCTTCCTCTCAATGATGAAATGTATATATATATATATATATATATATATACATATATATATATATATATATATATATATATATATATATATATATATATATATATATATATATATATATATATATATATACATATATATATATATATATATATATATATATATATATATATATATATATATATATATATATATATATATTATTATTTCATTTGTTTTACTTTGCCGCTGTCTCCCGCGTTTGCGAGGTAGCGCAAGGAAACAGACTAAAGAAATGGC
>NC_092291.1:5060608-5092203 GCF_036320965.1 Panulirus ornatus
TATATATATATATATATAAATATATATATATATATATATATATATATATATATATATATATATATATATATATATATATATATATATATATATATATATATATCCCTGGGGATAGGGGAGAAAGAATACTTCCCACGTATTCCCTGCGTGTCGTAGAAGGCGACTAAAAGGGGAGGGAGCGGGGGGCTGGAAATCCTCCCCTCTCACTTTTTTTTTTAATTTTCCAAAAGAGGGAACAGAGAAGGGGCCCAGGTGAGGATATTCCCTCAAGGGCCCAGTCCTCTGTTCTCAACGCTACCTCGCTAATGCGGGAAATGGCGAATAGTATGAAAGAAAGAAAAGAAAGATATATATATATATATATATATATATATATATATATATATATATATATATATATATATATATATATCTAAAATGGGAAACAGAAGGAGTCACGCGGGGAGTGCTCATCCTACTCGAAGGCTCAGAGTGGGGTGCCTAAATGTGTGTGGATGTAACCAAGATGTGAAAAAAGGAGAGATAGGTAGTATGTTTGAAGAAAGGAACCTGGATGTTTTGGCTCTGAGTGAAACGAAGCTAAAGGGTAAAGGGGAAGAGTGGTTTGGGAATGTCTGGGGAGTAAAGTCAGGGGTTAGTGAGAGGACAAGAGCAAGGGAAGGAGTAGCAATACTCCTGAAACAGGAGTTGTGGGAGTATGTGATAGAATGTAAGAAAGTAAATTCTCGATTAATATGGGTAAAACTGAAAGTTGATGGAGAGAGGTGGGTGATTATTGGTGCATTTGCACCTGTGCATGAGAAGAAAGATCAAGAGAGGCAAGTGTTTTGGGAGCAGCTGAATGAGTGTGTTAGTGGTTTTGATGAACGAGACCGGGTTATAGTGATGGGTGATTTGAATTCAAAGGTGAGTAATGTGGCAGTTGAGGGAATAATTGGTATACATGGGGTGTTCAGTGTTGTAAATGGAAATGGTGAAGAGCTTGTAGATTTATGTGCTGAAAATGGACTCATGATTGGGAATACCTGGTTTAAAAAGCGAGATATACATAAGTATACTTATGTAAGTAGGAGAGATGGCCAGAGAGCGTTATTGGATTACGTGTTAATTGACAGGCGTGCGAAAGAGAGACTTTTGGATGTTAATGTGCTGAGAGGTGCAACTGGAGGGATGTCTGATCATTATCTTGTGGAGGCTAAGGTGAAGATTTGTATGGGTTTTCAGAAAAGAAGAGTGAATGTTGGGGTGAAGAGGGTGGTGAGAGTAAGTGAGCTTGAGAAGGAGACCTGTGTGAGGATGTACCAGGAGAGACTGAGTACAGAATGGAAAAAGGTGAGAACAATGGAAGTAAGGGGAGTGGGGGAGGAATGGGATGTATTTAGGGAATCAGTTATGGATTGCGCAAAAGATGCTTGTGGCATGAGAAGAGTGGGAGATGGGTTGATTAGAAAGGGTAGTGAGTGGTGGGATGAAGAAGTAAGAGTATTAGTGAAAGAGAGGAGAGAGGCATTTGGACGATTTTTGCAGGGAAAAAATGCAATTGGTGGGAGATGTATAAAAGAAAGAGACAGGAGGTCAAGAGAAAGGTGCAAGAGGTGAAAAAAAGGGCAAATGAGAGTTGGGGTGAGAGATTATCATTAAATTTTAGGGAGAATAAAAAGATGTTCTGGAAGGAGGTAAATAAAGTGCGTAAGACAAGGGAGCAAATGGGAACTTCAGTGAAGGGCGCAAATGGGGAGGTGATAACAAGTAGTGGTGATGTGAGAAGGAGATGGAGTGAGTATTTTGAAGGTTTGTTGAATGTGTTTGATGATAGAGTGGCAGATATAGGGTGTTTTGGTCGAGGTGGTGTGCAAAGTGAGAGGGTTAGGGAAAATGATTTGGTAAACAGAGAAGAGGTAGTGAAAGCTTTGCGGAAGATGAAAGCCGGCAAGGCAGCAGGTTTGGATGGTATTGCAGTGGAATTTATTAAAAAAGGGGGTGACTGTATTGTTGACTGGTTGGTAAGGTTCTTTAATATATGTATGACTCATGGTGAGGTGCCTGAGGATTGGCGGAATGCGTGCATAGTGCCATTGTACAAAGGCAAAGGGGATAAGAGTGAGTGCTCAAATTACAGAGGTATAAGTTTGTTGAGTATTCCTGGTAAATTATATGGGAGGGTATTGATTGAGAGGGTGAAGGCATGTACAGAGCATCAGATTGGGGAACAGCAGTGTGGTTTCAGAAGTGGTAGAGGATGTGTGGATCAGGTGTTTGCTTTGAAGAATGTATGTGAGAAATACTTAGAAAAGCAAATGGATTTGTATGTAGTATGTATGGATCTGGAGAAGGCATATGATAGAGTTGATAGAGATGCTCTATGGAAGGTATTAAGAATATATGGTGTGGGAGGAAAGTTGTTAGAAGGAGTGAAAAGTTTTTATCGAGGATGTAAGGCATGTGTACGTGTAGGAAGAGAGGAAAGTGATTGGTTCTCAGTCAATGTAGGTTTGCGGCAGGGGTGTGTGATGTCTCCATGGTTGTTTAATTTGTTTATGGATGGGGTTGTTAGGGAGGTAAATGGAAGAGTTTTGGAAAGAGGGGCAAGTATGAAGTCTGTTGGGGATGAGAGAGCTTGGGAAGGGAGTCAGTTGTTGTTCGCTCATGATACAGCGCTGGTGGCTGATTCATGTGAGAAACTGCAGAAGCTGGTGACTGAGTTTGGTAAAGTGTTTGCAAGAAGAAAGTTAAGAGTAAATGTGAATAAGAGCAAGGTTATTAGGTACAGTAGGTTTGAGGGTCAAGTCATTTGGGAGGTGAGTTTGAATGGAGAAAAACTGGAGGAAGTGAAGTGTTTTAGATATCTGGGAGTGGATCTGGCAGCGGATGGAACCATGGAAGCGGAAGTGGATCATAGGGTGGGGGAGGGGGCGAAAATTCTGGGGGCCTTGAAGAATGTGTGGAAGTCGAGAACATTATCTCGGAAAGCAAAAATGCGTATGTATGAAGGAATAGTGGTTCCAAGAATGTTGTATGGTTGCGAGGCGTGGGCTATGGATAGACTTGTGCGCAGGAGGATGGATGTGCTGGAAATGAGATGTTTGAGGACAATGTGTGGAGTGAGGTGGTTTGATCGAGTGAGTAACGTAAGGGTAAGAGAGATGTGTGGAAATAAAAAGGGCGTGGTTGAGAGAGCAGAAGAGGGTGTTTTGAAGTGGTTTGGGCACATGGAGAGGATGAGTGAGGAAAGATTGACCAAGAGGATATATGTGTCGGAGGTGGAGGGAACAAGGAGAAGAGGGAGACGAAATTGGAGGTGGAAAGATGGAGTGAAAAAGATTTTGTGTGATCGGGGCCTGAACATGCAGTAGGGTGAAAGGAGGGCAAGGAATAGAGTGAATTGGAGCGATGTGGTATACCGGGGTTGAGGTGCTGTCAGTGGATTGAATCAAGGCATGTGAAGTGTCTGGGGTAAACCATGGAAAGCTGTGTAGGTATGTATATTTGCGTGTGTGGACGTATGTATATACCTGTGTATGGGGGGGGCGGGCCATTTTTTTCGTCTGTTTCCTTGCGCTACCTCGCAAACGCGGGAGACAACGACAAAGTATAATAAAAAAAAAAAAATATATAGATATATATATATATATATATATATATATATATATATATATATATATTCATTCCCTGGGGATAGGGGAGAAAGAATACTTCCCACGTATTCCCTGCGTGTCGTAGAAGGCGACTAAAAGGGGAGGGAGCGGGGGGCTGGAAATCCTCCCCTCTCGTTTTTTTTTAATTTTCCAAAACAAGGAACAGAGAATTGGGTCAGGTAAAGGCCCAGTCCTCTGTTCTTAACGCTACCTCGCTGATGCGGGAAATGGCGAATAGTTTGAAATAAAAGAAAGATATATATATATTTATATATATATATATATATATGTGGAGGCTAAGGTGAGGATTAGTATGGGTTTTCAGAAAAGAGGAGTGAATGTTGGGGTGAAGAAGGTGGTGAGAGTGAGTGAGCTTGGGAAGGAGACCTGTGTGGGGAAGTACCAGGAGAGACTGTGTACAGAATGGAAAAAGGTGAGAACAATGGAAGTAAGGGGAGTGGGGGAGGAATGGGATGTATTTAGGGAATCAGTGATGGATTGCGCAAAAGATGCTTGTGGCATGAGAAGAGTGGGAGGGGGGCTGTTTAGAAAGGGTAGTGAGTGGTGGGATGAAGAAGTAAGAGTATTAGTGAAAGAGAAGAGAGAGGCATTTGGACGATTTTTGCAGGGAAAAAATGCAATTGAGTGGGAGAAGTATAAAAGAAAGAGACAGGAGGTCAAGAGAAAGGTGCAAGAGGTGAAAAAAAGGGCAAATGAGAGTTGGGGTGAGAGACTATCAGTAAATTTCAGGGAGAATAAAAAGATGTTCTGGAAGGAGGTAAATAGGGTGCGTAAGACAAGGGAGCAAATGGGAACTTCAGTGAAGGGCGTAAATGGGGAGGTGATAACAAGTAGCGGTGATGTAAGAAGGAGATGGAGTGAGTATTTTGAAGGTTTGTTGAATGTGTCTGATGACAGAGTGGCAGATATAGGGTGTTTTGGTCGAGGTGGTGTGCAAAGTGAGAGGGTTAGGGAAAATGATTTGGTAAACAGAGAAGAGGTAGTAAAAGCTTTGCGGAAGATGAAAGCCGGCAAGGCAGCAGGTTTGGATGGTATTGCAGTGGAATTTATTAAAAAAGGGGGTGACTGTATTGTTGACTGGTTGGTAAGGTTATTTAATGTATGTATGACTCATGGTGAGGTGCCTGAGGATTGGCGGAATGCGTGCATAGTGCCATTGTACAAAGGCAAAGGGGATAAGAGTGAGTGCTCAAATTACAGAGGTATAAGTTTGTTGAGTATTCCTGGTAAATTATATGGGAGGGTATTGATTGAGAGGGTGAAGGCATATACAGAGCATCAGATTGGGGAAGAGCAGTGCGGTTTCAGAAGTGGTAGAGGATGTGTGGATCAGGTGTTTGCTTTGAAGAATGTATGTGAGAAATACTTGGAAAAGCAAATGGATTTGTATGTAGCATTTATGGATCTGGAGAAGGCATATGATAGAGTTGATAGAGATGCTCTGTGGAAGGTATTAAGAATATATGGTGTTGGAGGCAAGTTGTTAGAAGCAGTGAAAAGTTTTTATCGAGGATGTAAGGCATGTGTACGTGTAGGAAGAGAGGAAAGTGATTGGTTCTCAGTGAATGTAGGTTTGCGGCAGGGGTGTGTGATGTCTCCATGGTTGTTTAATTTGTTTATGGATGGGGTTGTAAGGGAGGTAAATGCAAGAGTCCTGGAAAGAGGGGCAAGTATGAAGTCTGTTGGGGATGAGAGAGCTTGGGAAGTGAGTCAGTTGTTGTTCGCTGATGATACAGCGCTGGTGGCTGATTCATGTGAGAAACTGCAGAAGCTGGTGACTGAGTTTGGTAAAGTGTGTGGAAGAAGAAAGTTGAGAGTAAATGTGAATAAGAGCAAGGTTATTAGGTACAGTAGGGGTGAGGGTCAAGTCAATTGGGAGGTGAGTTTGAATGGAGAAAAACTGGAGGAAGTGAAGTGTTTTAGATATCTGGGAGTGGATCTGTCAGCGGATGGAACCATGGAAGCGGAAGGTGGATCATAGGGTGGGGGAGGGGGCGAAAATTTTGGGAGCCTTGAAAAATGTGTGGAAGTCGAGAACATTATCTCGGAAAGCAAAAATGGGTATGTTTGAGGGAATAGTGGTTCCAACAATGTTGTATGGTTGCGAGGCGTGGGCTATGGATAGAGATGTGCGCAGGAGGATGGATGTGCTGGAAATGAGATGTTTGAGGACAATGTGTGGTGTGAGGTGGTTTGATCGAGTAAGTAACGTAAGGGTAAGAGAGATGTGTGGAAATAAAAAGAGCGTGGTTGAGAGAGCAGAAGAGGGTGTTTTGAAATGGTTTGGGCACATGGAGAGAATGAGTGAGGAGAGATTGACCAAGAGGATATATGTGTCGGAGGTGGAGGGAACGAGGAGAAGAGGGAGACCAAATTGGAGGTGGAAGGATGGAGTGAAAAAGATTTTGTGTGATCGGGGCCTGAACATGCAGGAGGGTGAAAGGAGGGCAAGGAATAGAGTGAATTGGAGTCATGTGGTATACAGGGGTTGACGTGCTGTCAGTGGATTGAATCAAGGCATGTGAAGCGTCTGGGGTAAACCATGGAAAGCTGTGTAGGTATGTATATATGCGTGTGTGGACGTGTGTATGTACATGTGTAATGGGGGGGGGGGGGGGTGGGGCCATTTCTTTCGTCTGTTTCCTTGCGCTACCTCGCAAACGCGGGAGACAGCGACAAAGTATAAAAAAAAAAAAAAAAAAAAAAAAATATATATACAGATATATATGTATATGTATATATATATATATATATATATATATATATATATATATATATATATATATATATATATATATATATATATATATATATATATATATATATATGTATAAATATATATCTTTTTTTTTTCATACTATTCGCCATTTCCCGCATTAGCGAGGTAGCGTTAAGAACAGAGGACTGGGCCTTTGAGGGAATATCCTCACCTGGCTCCCTTCTCTGTTCCTTCTTTTGGAAACAAAAAAGAGAGGGAAGGATTTCCAGCCCCTCGCTCCCTCCCCTTTTAGTCGCCTTCTACGACACGCAGGGAATACGTGGGAAGTATTCATTCTCCCCTATCCCCAGGGAGAATATATATATATATATATATATATATATATATATATATATATATATATATATATATATATATATATATATATATATATATATATATATATATATATATATATATATATATATGTATATATATATCTATAGGTAATATGTTTAAGGAAAGGAACCAGGACGTTTTGGCTCTGAGCGAAACGAAGATCAAGGGTAAAGGGGAAGAGTGGTTTGGGAATGTCTTGTGAGTAAAGTCAGGGGTTAGTAAGAGGACAAGATCAAGTAAAGGAGTAGCACTACTCCTGAAACAGGAGTGGTGGGAGTATGTGTTAGAGTGTAAGAAAGTAAACTCTAGATTGATATGGGTAAAACTGAAAGTTGATGTAGAGAGATGGGTGATTATTGGTGCATATGCACCTGGGCATCAGAAGAAAGATCATGAGGCAAGTTTTTTGGGAGCAGCTGAATGTGTGTTCTTGTGGTTTTGATGCACGGGACCGGGTTATAGTGATGGGTGATTTGAATGCAAAGGTGAGTAATGTGGCAGTTCACGGGAATAATTGATATACATGAGGTGTTCAGTGTTATAATGGAAGTGGTGAAGAGCTTGCAGATTTATGTGCTGAAAAAGGACTGGTGATTGGGAATACCTTGTTTAAAAAGAGAGATATACATAAGTATACGTATGTAAGTAGGAGAGATGGCCAGGGAGCGTTATTGGATTGCATGTTAATTGATAGGCGCGCAAAAGAGTGACTTTTGGATGTTAATGTCCTGAGAGGTGCAACTGGAGGGAGGTCTGATCAATATCTTGTGTAGGCGAAGGTGAAGATTTGTAGAGGTTTTCAGAAAAGAAGAGAGAATGTTGGCGTGAAGAGAGTGGTGAGAGTAAGTGAGCTTGGGAAGGAGACTTGTGTGAGGAAGTACCAGGAGAGACTGAGTACAGAATGGGAAAAGGTGAGAACAAAGGAGGTAAGCATATTGGGGGAGGAATGGAATGCATTTAGGGAAGCAGTGATGGCTTGCGCAAAAGATACTTGTGGCATGAGAAGAGTGGGAGGTGGGCAAACTAGAAAGGGTATTGAGTGGTGGGATGAAGAAGTAAAATTATTAGTGAAAGAGAAGAGAGAGGCACTTGGATGATTTTTGCAAGGAAATAATGCAAATGAGTGGGAGATGTATTAAAGAAAGAGGCAGGAGGTCAAGAGAAAGGTGCAAGAGGTGAAAAAGAGGGCAAATGAGTGTTGGGGTGAGAGAGTATTATCAAATTCTAGGGAGAATAAAAAGATGTTTTGAAAGGAGGTATATAAAGTGCGTAAGGCAATGGAACAAATGGGAACTTCAGTGAAGAGGGCTAATGGAGAGCTGATAACTAATAGTGGTGATGTGAGGAGGCAGGTGGAGTGAGAATTTTGAAGGTTTGTTGAATGTGTTTGATGATAGAGTGGTAGATATAGGGTGCTTTGGTTGAAGTGGTGTGCAAAGTGAGAGAGGTCGGAAAAATGATTTGGTAAGCAGAGAAGAGGTAGTAAAAGCTTTGCGGAAGATGAAAGCCGACAAGGCAGCGGGTTTGGATGGTATTGCAGTGGAATTTATAAAGAAAGGGGGTGACTGTGTTGTTGACTGGTTGGTAAGGTTACTTAATATATGTATGATTCATGGTGAGGTGCCTGAGAATTGGAGAAATGCTTGCATAGTGCCATTGTACAAAGGCAAAGGGGATAAGAGTGAGTTCTCAAATTACAGAGTTATAAGTTTGTTCAGTATTCCTGGTATATTATATGGGAGGGTATTGATTGAGAGGGTGAAGGCATGTACAGAGCATCAGATTGGGGAAGAGCAATGTGGTTTCAGAAGTGGAAGAGGATGTGTGGATCAGGTTTTTTCTTTGATGAATGTATGTGAGAAATACTTAGAAAAGCAAATGGATTTGTATGTAGCATTTATGGATCTGGAGAAGGAATATGATAGAGTTGATGGAGATGCTCTGTGGAAGGTATTAAGAATATATGATGTGGGAGGCAGGTTGTTAGAAGCAGTGAAAAGTTTTTATCGAGGATGTAAGGAATGTATACGTGTAGGAAGAGAGGAAAGTGATTGGTTCTCAGTGAATGTAGGTTTACGGCAGGGGTGTGTGATGTCTCCATGGTTGTGTAATTTGTTTATGGATGGGGTTGTTAGGGAGGTGAATGCAAGAGTTTTGGAAAGAGGGGCAAGTATGCAGTCCGTTGGGGATGAGAGAGCTTGGGAAGTGAGTCAGTTGTTGTTCGCTGATGATACAGCGTTGGTTGCTGATTCATGTGAGAAACTGCAGAAGCTGGTGACTGAGTTTGGTAAAGTATGTGAAAGAAGAAAGTTAAGAGTAAATGTGAATAAGAGCAAGGTTATTAGGGACAGTAGGGTTGAGGGTCAAGTCAATTGGAACGTAAGTTTGAATGGAGAAAAACTGGAGGAAGTGAAGTGTTTTAGATATCTGGAAGTGGATTTGGCAGCGGACGGAACCATGGAAGCGGAAGTGAATCATAGGGCGGGGGAGGGGGCGAAAATTGGGGGAGCCTTGAAGAATGTTTGGAATTCGAGAACATTATCTCGGAAAGCAAAAATGGGTACGTTTGAAGGAATAGTGTTTCGAACAATGTTGTATAACTGCGAGGCGTGGGCTATGGATAGAGTTGTGCGCAGGAGGGTGGATGTGCTGGAAATGAGATGTTTGAGGACAATATTTGGTGTGAAGAGGTTTGATCGAGTAAGTAATGTAAGGGTGAGAGAGATGTGTGGTAATAAAAAGAGTATGGTTGAGAAAGCAGAAGAGGGCGTTTTGAAATGGTTTGGTCACATGTAGAGAATGAGTGAGAAAGACTGAACAAGAGGATATATTTGTCAGAGGTGGAGGGAATGAGGAGAAGTGGGAGACCAAATTGGAGGTGGAAAGATGGAGTGAAAAAGATTTTGAGTGATCAGGGCCTGAACATGCAGGAGGTTGCGGGGCGTGCAATGAATAGAGTGAATTGGAACGATGTATTAAACCGGGGTCGACGTGCTGTCAATGGATTGAACCAGGGTATGTGAAGCGTCTGGGGTAAACCATGGAAAGTTCGGTGGGACCTGGATATGGAGAGGGAGCTGCGGTTTCGGTGCATTATTACATGACAGCTAGAGACTGAGTGTGAACGAATGGGGACTTTGTTGTCTTTTGCTAGCGCTACCTCGCACACATGAGGGGTTAGGGGGTTGTTATTTCATGCGTGGGGATGTGGCGATGGGAATGAATAAGGGCATACAGTGTGAATTATTACCATGTGTATATACGTATATTTCTGTGTGTGTGTATATAAATTATTTCTTACATTTTTCACATGTGTATGTATGTATATGTGTGTGTATGTGTATATGTGCGTATATATGTGTGTGTGTATATATATATGTATATGTATTTATATTATCCCTGGGGATAGGGGTGAAAGAATCCTCCCCACGCATTCCTTGCGTGTCGTAGAAGGCGACTAGAGGGGACGGGAGCGGGGGACCAGATATCCTCCCCTCCTTGAATTTTTTTTTTTTTTTAACTTTCTAAAATGGGAAACAGAAGGAGTCACGCGGGGAGTGCTCATCCTCCTCGAAGGCTCAGACTGGTGTGTCTAAATGTGTGTGGATGTAACCAAGATGTGAAAAAAAGAGATATAGGTAGTATGTTTGAGGAAAGGAACCTGGATGTTTTGGCTCTGAGTGAAACGAAGCTCAAGGGTAAAGGGGAAGAGTTGTTTGGGAAGGTCTTGGGAGTAAAGTCAGGGGTTAGTGAGAGGACAAGAGCAAGGGAAGGAGTAGCAGTACTTCTGAAACAGGAGTTGTGGAAGTATGTGATAGAATGTAAGAAAGTAAATTCTCGATTAATATGGGTAAAACTGAAAGTTGATGGAGAGAGATGGGTGATTATTGGTGCATATGCACCTGGGCATGAGAAGAAAGATCATGAGAGGCAAGTGTTTTGGGAGCAGCCGAATGAGTGTGTTAGTGGTTTTGATCACAAGACCGGGTTATAGTGATTGGTGATTTGAATGCAAAGGTGAGTAATGTGGCAGTTGAGGGAATAATTGTTATACATGGGGTGTTCAGTGTTGTAAATGGAAATGGTGAAGAGCTTGTAGATATATGTGCTGAAAAAGGACTGGTGATTGGGAATACCTGGTTTAAAAAGCGAGATATACATAAGTATACGTATGTAAGTAGGAGAGATGGCCAGAGAGCGTTATTGGATTACGTGTTAATTGACAGGCGGCCGAAAGAGAGACTTTTGGATATTAATGTGCTGAGAGGTGCAACTGAGGGAATATCTGATCATTATCTTGTGGAGGCTAAGATAAAGATTTGTATGGGTTTTCAGAAAACAAGAGTGAATGTTGGGATGAAGAGGGTGGTGAGAGTAAGTGAGCTTGGGAAGGAGACTTGTGTGAGAAAGTACCAGGAGAGACTGAGTAAAGAATGGAAAAAGGTGAGAACAATGGAAGTAAGGGGAGTGGGGGAGGAATGGGATGTATTTAGGGAATCAGTGATGGATTGCGCAAAAGATGCTTGTGGCATGAGAAGAGTGGGAGGTGGGTTGATTAGAAAGGGTAGTGAGTGGTGGGATGAAGAAGTAAGATTATTAGTGAAAGAGAAGAGAGAGGCATTTGGACGATTTTTGCAGGAAAAAAATGCAATTGAGTGAGAAATGTATAAAAGAAAGAGACAGGAGGTCAAGATAAAGGTGCAAGAGGTGAAAAAGAGGGCAAATGAGAGTTGGGGTGAGAGAGTATCATTAAATTTTACGGAGAATAAAAAGATGTTCTGGAAGGAGGTTAATAAAGTGCGGAAGACAAGGGAGCAAATGGGAACTTCAGTGAAGGGCGCAAATGGGGAGGTGATAACAAGTAGTGGTGATGTGAGAAGGAGATGGAGTGAGTATTTTGAAGGTTTGTTGAATGTGTTTGATGATAGAGTGGCAGATATAGGGTGTTTTGGTCGAGGTGGTGTGCAAAGGGAGAGAGTTAGGGAAAATGATTTGGTAAACAGAGAAGAGGTAGTAAAAGCTTTGCGGAAGATGAAAGCCGGCAAGGCAGCAGGTTTGGATGGTATTGCAGTGGAATTTATTAAAAAAGGGGGTGACTGTATTGTTGACTGGTTGGTAAGGTTATTTAATATATGTATGACTCATGGTGAGGTGCTTGAGGATTGGCGGAATGCGTGCATAGTGCCATTATACAAAGGCAAAGGGGATAAGAGTGAGTGCTCAAATTACAGAGGTATAAGTTTGTTGAGTATTCCTGGTAAATTATATGGGAGGGTATTGACTGAGAGGGTGAAGGCATGTACAGAGCATCAGATTGGGGAAGAAGAGCAGTGTGGTTTCAGAAGTGGTAGAGGATGTGTGGATCAGGTGTTTGCTTTGAAGAATGTATGTGAGAAATACTTAGAAAAGCAAATGGATTTGTATGTAGCATTTATGGATCTGGAGAAGGCATATGATAGAGTTGATAAGATGCTCTGTGGAAGGTATTAAGAATATATGGTGTGGGAGGCAAGTTGTTAGAAGTAGTGAAAAGTTTTTATCGAGGATGTAAGGCATGTGTACGTGTAGGAAGAGAGGAAAGTGATTGGTTCTCAGTGAATGTAGGTTTGCGGCAGGGGTGTGTGATGTCTCCATGGTTGTTTAATTTGTTTATGGATGGGGTTGTTAGGGAGGTGAATGCAAGAGTTTTGGAAAGAGGGGCAAGTATGAAGTCTGTTGGGGATGAGAGAGCTTGGGAAGTGAGTCAGTTGTTGTTCGCTGATGATACAGCGCTGGTGTCTGATTCATGTGAGAAACTGCAGAAGCTGGTGACTGAGTTTGGTAAAGTGTGTGAAAGAAGAAAGTTAAGAGTAAATGTGAATAAGTGCAAGGTTATTAGGTACAGTAGGGTTGAGGGTCAAGTCAATTGGGAGGTAAGTTTGAATGGAGAAAAACTGGAGGAAGTAAAGTGTTTTAGATATCTGGGAGTGGATCTGGCAGTGGATGGAACCATGGAAGCGGAAGTGGATCATAGGGTGGGGGAGGGGGCGAAAATCCTGGGAGCCTTAAAGAATGTGTGGAAGTCGAGAACATTACCTCGGAAAGCAAAAATGGGTATGTTTGAAGGAATAGTGGTTCCAAGAATGTTGTATGGTTGCGAGGCGTGGGCTATGGATAGAGTTGTGCGCAGGAGGATGGATGTGATGGAAGTGAGATGTTTGAGGACAATGTGTGGTGTGAGGTGGTTTCATCGAGTAAGTAACGTAAGGGTAAGAGAGATGTGTGGAAATAAAAAGAGCGTGGTTGAGAGAGCAGAAGAGGGTGTTTTGAAATGGTTTGGGCACATGGAGAGAATGAGTGAGGAAAGATTGACCAAGAGGATATATGCGTCGGAGGTGGAGGGAACGAGGAGAAGTGGGAGATCAAATTGGAGGTGGAAAGATGGAGTGAAAAAGATTTTGTGTGATCGGGGCCTGAACATGGAGGAGGGTGAAAGGAGGGCAAGGAATAGAGTGAATTGGATCGATGTAGTATACCGGGGTTGACGTGCTGTCAGTGGATTGAATCAGGGCATGTGAAGCGTCTGGGGTAAACCATGGAAAACTGTGTAGGTATGTATATTTGCGTGTGTGGACGGATGTATATACATGTGTATGGGGGTGGTTGGGCCATTTCTTTCGTCTGTTTCCTTGCGCTACCTCGCAAACGCGGGAGACAGCGACAAAGCAAAAAAAAAGAAATATATATAGAGGGGACGGGAGCGGGGGGCCAGAAATCCTCCCCTCCTTGTATTTTTTAACTTTCTAAAATGGGAAACAGAAGAAGGAGTCACGCGGGGAGTGCTCATCCTCCTCGAAGGCTCAGATTGGAGTGTCTAAATGTGTGTGGATGTAACCAAGATGTGAAAAAAGGAGAGATAGGTAGTATGTTTGAGGAAAGGAACCTGGATGTTTTGGCTCTGAGTGAAACGAAGCTCAAGGGTAAAGGGGAAGAGTGGTTTGGGAATGTCTTGGGAGTAAAGTCAGGGGTTAGTGAGAAGACAAGAGCAAGGGAAGGAGTAGCAATACTCATGAAACAGGAGTCGTGGGAGTATGTGATAGAATGTAAGAAAGTAAATTCTCGATTAATATGGGTAAAACTGAAAGTTGATGGAGAGAGATGGGTGATTATTGGTGCATATGCACCTGGGCATGAGAAGAAAGATCATGAGAGGCAAGTGTTTTGGGAGCAGCTGAATGAGTGTGTTAGTGGTTTTGATGCACGAGACCGGGTTATAGTGATGGGTGATTTGAATGCAAAGGTGAGTAATGTGGCAGTTGAGGGAATAATTGGTATACATGGGGTGTTCAGTGTTGTAAATGGAAATGGTGAAGAGCTTGTAGATTTATGTGCTGAAAAAGGACTGATGATTGGGAATACCTGGTTTAAAAAGCGAGATATACATAAGTATACTTATGTAAGTAGGAGAGATGGCCAGAGAGCGTTATTGGATTACGTGTTAATTGACAGGCGCGCGAAAGAGAGACTTTTGGATGTTAATGTGCTGAGAGGTGCAACTGGAGGGATGTCTGATCATTATCTTGTGGAGGCTAAGGTGAAGATTTGTATGGGTTTTCAGAAAAGAAGAGTGAATGTTGGGGTGAAGAGGGTGGTGAGAGTAAGTGAGCTTGGGAAGGAGACTTGTGTGAGGAAGTACCAGGAGAGACTGAGTACATAATGAAAAAAGGTGAGAACAATGGAAGTAAGGGGAGTGGGGGAGGAATGGGATATATTTAGGGAATCAGTGATGGATTGCGCAAAAGATGCTTGTGGCATGAGAAGAGTGGGAGGTGGGTTGATTAGAAAGGGTAGTGAGTGGTGGGATGAAGAAGTAAGAGTATTAGTGAAAGAGAAGAGTGAGGCATTTGGACGATTTTTGCAGGGAAAAAATGCAATTGAGTGGGAGATGTATAAAAGAAAGAGACAGGAGGTCAAGAGAAAGGTGCAAGAGGTGAAAAAAAGGGCAAATGAGAGTTGGGGTGAGAGAGTATCATTAAATTTTAGGGAGAATAAAAAGATGTTCTGAAAGGAGGTAAATAAAGTGCGTAAGACAAGGGAGCAAATGGGAACTTCAGTGAAGGGCGCAAATGGGGAGGTGATAACAAGTAGTGGTGCTGTGAGAAGGAGATGTAGTGAGTATTTTGAAGGTTTGTTGAATGTGTTTGATGATAGAGTGGCAGATATAGGGTGTTTTGGTCGAGGTGGTGTGCAAAGGGAGAGGGATAGGGAAAATGATTTGGTAAACAGAGAAGAGGTAGTAAAAGCTTTGCGGAAGATGAAAGCCGGCAAGGCAGCAGGTTTGGATGGTATTGCAGTGGAATTTATTAAAAAAGGGGGTGACTGTATTGTTGACTGGTTGGTAAGGTTCTTTAATGTATGTATGACTCATGGTGAGGTGCCTGAGGATTGGCGGAATGCGTGCATAGTGCCATTGTACAAAGGCAAAGGGGATAAGAGTGAGTGCTCAAATTACAGAGGTATAAGTTTGTTGAGTATTCCTGGTAAATTATATGGGAGGATATTGATTGAGAGGGTGAAGGCATGTACAGAGCATCAGATTGGGGAAGAGCAGTGTGGTTTCAGAAGTGGTAGAGGATGTGTGGATCAGGTGTTTGCTTTGAAGAATGTATGTGAGAAATACTTAGAAAAGCAAATGGATTTATATGTAGCATTTATGGATCTGGAGAAGGCATATGATAGAGTTGATAGAGATGCTCTGTGGAAGGTATTAAGAATATATGGTGTGGGAGTAAAGTTGTTAGAAGCAGTGAAAAGTTTTTATCGAGGATGTAAGGCATGTGTACGTGTAGGAAGAGAGGAAAGTGATTGGTTCTCAGTGAATGTAGGTTTGCGGCAGGGGTGTGTGATGTCTCCATGGTTGTTTAATTTGTTTATGGATGGGGTTGTTAGGGAGGTGAATGCAAGAGTTTTGGAAAGAGGGGCAAGTATGAAGTCTGTTGGGGATGAGAGAGCTTGGGAAGTGAGTCAGTTGTTGTTCGCTGATGATACAGCGCTGGTGGCTGATTCATGTGAGAAACTGCAGAAGCTGGTGACTGAGTTTGGTAAAGTGTGTGAAAGAAGAAAGTTAAGAGTAAATGTGAATAAGAGCAAGGTTATTAGGTACAGTAGGGTTGAGGGTCAAGTCAATTGGGAGGTGAGTTTGAATGGAGAAAAACTGGAGGATGTGAAGTGTTTTAGATATCTGGGAGTGGATCTGGCAGCGGATGGAACCATGGAAGCGGAAGTGGATCATAGGGTGGGGGAGGGGGCGAAAATTCTGGGAGCCTTGAAGAATGTGTGGAAGTCGAGAACATTATCTCGGAAAGCAAAAATGGGTATGTTTGAAGGAATAGTGGTTCCAAGAATGTTGTATGGTTGCGAGGCGTGGGCTATGGATAGAGTTGTGCGCAGGAGGATGGATGTGCTGGAAATGAGATGTTTGAGGACAATGTGTGGTGTGAGGTGGTTTGATCGAGTAAGTAACGTAAGGGTAAGAGAGATGTGTGGAAATAAAAAGAGCGTGGTTGAGAGAGCAGAAGAGGGTGTTTTGAAATGGTTCGGGCACATGGAGAGAATGAGTGAGGAAAGATTGACCAAGAGAATATATGTGTCGGAGGTGGAGGGAACGAGGAGAAGAGGGAGACCAAATTGGAGGTGGAAAGATGGAGTGAAAAAGATTTTGTGTGATCGGGGCCTGAACATGCAGGAGGGTGAAAGGAGGGCATGGAATAGAGTGAATTGGAGCGATGTGGTATACCGGGGTTGACGTGCTGTCAGTGGATTGAATCAAGGCATGTGAAGCGTCTGGGGTAAACCATGGAAAGCTGTGTAGGTATGTATATTTGCGTGTGTGGACGTATGTATATACATGTGTATGGTGGTTATGGGGGTGGGTTGGGCCATTTCTTTCGTCTGTTTCCTTGCGCTACCTCGCAAACGCGGGAGACAGCAACAAAGGAAAAAAAAAAGAAAAAAAAAAAATATATATATATATATATGTATATATATATATATATATATATATATATATATATATATATATATATATATATATATATATATATATATATATATATATATATATATATATATATATATATATATATTTTTTTTTTTTTTTTTTGCTTTCACGCTGTCTCCCGCGTTTGCGAGGTAGCGCAAGGAAACAGACGAAAGAAAATGGCTCAACCCACCCCCATACGCATGTATATACATACGTCCACACACGCAAATATACATAACTACACAGCTTTCCATGGTTTACCCCAGACGCTTCACATGCCCCGATTCAATCCACTGACAGCACATCAACCCCGGTATACCACATCGTTCCAATTCATTCTATTCCTTGCCCTCCTTTCACCTTCCTGCATGTTCAGGCCCCGAACACACAAAATCTTTTTCACTCCATCCTTCCACCTCCAATTTGGTCTCCCTCTTCTCGTTCCCACCACCTCCGACACATATATCCTCTTGTTCAATCTTTCCTCACTCATTCTCTCCATGTGCCCAAACCATTTCAAAACACCCTCTTCTGCTCTCTCAACCACGCTCTTTTTATTTCCACACATCTCTCTTACCCTTACGTTACTTACTCGATCAAACCACCTCACACCACACATTGTCCTCAAACATCTCATTTCCAGCACATCCATCCTCCTGCGCACAACTCTATCCATAGCCCACGCCTCGCAACCATACAACATTCTTGGAACCACTATTCCTTCAAACATACCCATTTTTGCTTTCCGAGATAATGTTCTCGACTTCCACACATTCTTCAAGGCTCCCAGAATTTTCGCCCCCTCCCCCACCCTATGATCCACTTCCGCTTCCATGGTTCCATCCGCTGCCAGATCCACTCCCAGATATCTAAAACACTTCACTTCCTCCAGTTTTTCTCCATTCAAACTCACCTCCCAATTGACTTGACCCTCAACCCTACTGTACCTAATAACCTTGCTCTTATTCACATTTACTCTTAACTTTCTTCTTTCACACACTTTACCAAACTCAGTCACCAGCTTCTGCAGTTTCTCACATGAATCAGCCACCAGCGCTGTATCATCAGCGAACAACAACTGACTCACTTCCCAAGCTCTCTCATCCCCAACAGACTTCATACTTGCCCCTCTTTCCAAAACTCTTGCATTCACTTCCCTAACAACCCCATCCATAAACAAATTAAACAACCATGGAGACATCACACACCCCTGCCGCAAACCTACATTCACTGAGAACCAATCACTTTCCTCTCTTCCTACACGTACACATGCCTTACATCCTCGATAAAAACTTTTCACTGCTTCTAACAACTTGCCTCCCACACCATATATTCTTAATACCTTCCACAGAGCATCTCTATCAACTCTATCATATGCCTTCTCCAGATCCATAAATGCTACATACAAATCCATTTGCTTTTCTAAGTATTTCTCACATACATTCTTCAAAGCAAACACCTGATCCACACATCCTCTACCACTTCTGAAACCACACTGCTCTTCCCCAATCAGATGCTCTGTACATGCCTTCACCCTCTCAATCAATACCCTCCCATATAATTTACCAGGAATACTCAACAAACTTATACCTCTGTAATTTGAGCACTCACTCTTATCCCCTTTGCCTTTGTACAATGGCACTATGCACGCATTCCGCCAATCCTCAGGACCTCACCGTGAGTCATACATACATTAAATAACCTTACCAACCAGTCAACAATACAGTCACCCCCTTTTTTAATAAATTCCACTGCAATACCATCCAAACCTGCTGCCTTGTCGGCTTTCATCTTCCGCAAAGCTTTTACTACCTCTTCTCTGTTTACCAAATCATTTTCCCTAACCCTCTCACTTTGCACACCACCTCGACCAAAACACCCTATATCTGCCACTCTATCATCAAACACATTCAACAAACCTTCAAAATACTCACTCCATCTCCTTCTCACATCACCACTACTTGTTATCACCTCCCCATTTGCGCCCTTCACTGAAGTTCCCATTTGCTCCCTTGTCTTACGCACTTTATTTACCTCCTTTCAGAACATCTTTTTATTTTCCCTAAAATTTAATGATACTCTCTCACCCCAGCTCTCATTTGCCCTTTTTTTTCACCTCTTGCACCTTTCTCTTGACCTCCTGTCTCTTTCTTTTATACGTCTCCCACTCAATTTCATTTTTTCCCTGCAAAAATCGTCCAAATGCCTCTCTCTTCTCTTTCACTAATACTCTTACTTCTTCATCCCACCACTCACTACCCTTTCTAATCAACCCACCTCCCACTCTTCTCATGCCACAAGCATCTTTTGCGCAATCCATCACTGATTCCCTAAATACACCCCATTCCTCCCCCACTCCCCTTACTTCCATTGTTCTCACCTTTTTCCATTCTGTACTCAGTCTCTCCTGGTACTTCCTCACACAAGTCTCCTTCCCAAGCTCACTTACTCTCACCACCCTCTTCACCTCAACATTCACTCTTCTTTTCTGAAAACCCATACAAATCTTCACCTTAGCCTCCACAAGATAATGATGAGACATCCCTCCAGTTGCTCCTCTCAGCACATTAACATCCAAAAGTCTCTCGCGCGCCTGTCAATTAACACGTAATCCAATAACGCTCTCTGGCCATCTCTCCTACTTACATAAGTATACTTATGTATATCTTTCTTTTTAAACCAGGTATTCCCAATCATCAGTCCTTTTTCAGCACATAAAACTAGAAGCTCTTCACCATTTCCATTTACAACACTAAACATCCCATGTATACCAATTATTCCCTCAACTGCCACATTACTCACCTTTGCATTCAAATCACCCACCAATATAACCCGGTCTCGTGCATCAAAACCACTAACACACTCATTCAGCAGCTCCCAAAACACTTGCCTCTCATGATCTTTTTTCTCATGCCCAGGTGCATATGCACCAATGATCACCCATCTCTCTCCATCAACTTTCAGTTTTACCCATATTAATCGAGAATTTACTTTCTTACATTCTATGACATACTCCCACAACTCCTGTTTCAGGAGTACTGCTACTCCTTCCCTTGCTCTTGTCCTCTCACTAACCCTTACTTTACTCCCAAGACATTCCCAAACCACTCTTCCCCTTCACCCTTGAGCTTCGTTTCACTCAGAGCCAAAAAATCCAGGTTCCTTTCCTCAAACATACTACCTATCTCTCCTTTTTTCACATCTTGGTTACATCCACACACATTTAGGCACCCCAATCTGAGCCTTCGAGGAGGATGAGCACTCCCCGCGTGACTCCTTCTTCTGTTTCCCATTTTAGAAAGTTAAAAGAATACAAGGAGGGGAGGATTTCTGACCCCCCGCTCCCGTCCCCTCTATATATGCATATATATATGTTCCTATGAGTCCACAGGGAAAATGAAACACGAGAATTTCCCAAGTGCCCTTTCGTGTAATAATCACATCATCAGGGGAGACACAAGAGAGAAATATAACAGTCAGTTGATATACATCGAAGAGACGAAGCTAGGACGCCATTTGGTAAACATGTGATTGTCCAAAACAATACAACGAGCGTTCATAAACTTATCATTTTACAAATCTTATCAACAATAAAGTTTCTAATTTGTATAGACCATCACTAATATTAAGATTATAATTCTTTGTGTATTTAATAATAGAAGATTCAATGATATTTCTCTTGGTAATAGAGTTAGAGTTAACAACTGAGATGGCGTTACTCCAGTCAATACAATGATCATAGTTTTTAACATGATTAAACAAGGCATTTGATTCTTGTCCCGTTCTTATACTATATTTATGTTCCTTAAGTCTAACAGAAAGATCCTTACCAGTCCGACCAACATAAAATTTATCAGTTTCCACAAGGGACTCTATAGATGCAGCCAAGAGAATTTTCTGGTGAACTCCTGATTAAGATATTTTTTATAGTATTATTGTTGTTAAAGGCAACATTTACATTAAAGGATTTAAGCAACATGGGAAGCAAAGTGAAATTATTATCAAAAGGGAGAACTAAAAGATTCTTTGTGTCAATGGGAGGTTTGGGCTCAACTCTATAAAATGATTTCTTTACTAACTTAAGGGATCTATCGATGAAAGACCTAGGGTACTTTAACTTAGATCCAATAGAATATATCTTCTCAAACTCATCATCAATAAACTCTGGGCTGCAAATACCTAATGCCCTAAGGAACATAGATTGAAATGATGATAATTTAACTCTGTCATGTTGAGATGAGTAATATTGGATATATGAGCATACGTTGGTGGGTTTTCTGTATATGCTAAACTTAAACTTGTTTCCTTGTCTATGGATCATGTAATCTAAAAATGGTAACATACCATTATTTTCATTTTCTACAGTAAATTTGATGGAAGTTACTAAATTGTTAAGTTAGGGAAGAAATATTTGTAAATTTTCATTTGTTGGCCAAACACAAAGAACACCATCTACATACCTAAACCAAATTGCATTAGAAGGTCAGATATCCTTTAGTAATTTTGTTTCAAAAAATTCCATATAAAGATTATTCAGTACAGGTGAAAGATGGTTACCCATTGCCATACCAAATTTTTGAGCACAATAATCTCCAGTAAAAGATTCATAAGAGCTATTAACACCTTAAAAAAAAAAGACAAGGATATAATATTACTAAAGCAGATAAGGCTAACTCTGTTGTGATTTTAGACAAAAGTAACTATTTATCTAAAATGAATGATCTTTTAAATGATAATACAACATATTCTAAACTTAGTAAAAATCCCTTAGAAGCAGTTAATTCTCACTTCAATAAAGAAATGAAGTTGTTGTTGAAAGGTAACATTTCTCTTATCAAAAATTAGTCATCTTTGTCCCCTTCATTGCAACATATGTATGGACTTATCAAAACACATAAACAGAATTTTCCAGCAAGACCTATAGTGAGTTCAGTGGGCTCCATCACATATAAAGTATCAAAATGGTTAGTTTCCTTATTAAGCCCTTTAGTGGTTAAGGTATCAAATTCTAATATCATGAACAATGTAGATTTAGTCGACAAGCTAAACAATATCAATATTAATTTTTATTTCAAACTAGTTAGCTTTAATGTTTCCTCACTTTTCACTAGAGTTCCAGTTGATGACCTTTTAGAATATTTACTTGATGTCTTGGATGATATTCATTTACCTGTTTCAAAGTTTAATTTCATTGAAGTGATAAAATTGTGTATAAAAGACCGTGTATTTCAATTTAATGGAGATTATTATACTCAAAAATTTGGCATGGCAATGGGTAACCCTCTTTCACCTGTACTAAGTAATCTTTATATGGAATTTTTTGAAACAACATTACTAAAGGATATCTTACCTTCTAATGCAATTTGGTTTAGGTATGTAGATGATGTTCTTTGTGTTTGGCCAACAAATGAAAATTAACAAATATTTCTCCCCTTACGTAGCAATTTAGTACCTTCCATTTAATTTACTGTAGAAAATGAAAATAATGGTATGTTACCATTTTTAGATTGAATGATCCATAGACAAGGAAACAAGTTTAAGTTTAGCATATACAGAAAACCCACCAATGTATGCTCATATATCCATTATTACTCATCTCAACATGACGGAGTTAAATTATCATCATTTCAATCTATGTTCCTTAGGGCATTCCGTATTTGCAGTCCAGAGTTTATTGATGATGAGTTTGAGAAGATATATTCTATTGGATCTCAGTTAAAGTACCCTAGATCTTTCTTTGATAAATCACTTAAGTTAGCAAAGAAATCATGTCATAGAGTTGAGCCCAAACCTCCCATTGACACCAAGAATCTTTTAGTTCTCCCTTTTAATAATAATTTCACTTTGCTTCA
Source organism: Panulirus ornatus (assembly GCF_036320965.1). NCBI lineage: Eukaryota > Metazoa > Arthropoda > Malacostraca > Decapoda > Palinuridae > Panulirus > Panulirus ornatus. The sequence continues at coordinate 5,083,235 of NC_092291.1, forward strand.
CATGTTGCTTAAATCCTTTAATGTAAATGTTGCCTTTAACAACAATAATACTATAAAGAATATCTTAATCAGGAATTCACCAGAAAATTCTCTTGACTGCATCTATAAAGTTCCTTGTGGAAACTGTGATAAATTTTATGTTGGTCAGACTGGTAAGGATTTTTCTGTTAGACTTAAGCAATAAGAACGGGACAAGAATCAAATGCCTTGTTTAATCATGTTAAAAACTATGATCATTGTATTGACTGGAGTAACGACATCTCGGTTGTTAACTCTAACTCTATTACCAAGAGAAATATCATTGAATCTTCTATTATTAAATACACAAAGAATTATAATCTTAATGTTAGTGATGGTCTATACAAATTAAATAACTTTATTGTTGATAAGATTTGTAAAATGATAAGTTTATGAACGCTCATTGTATTGTTTTGGACAATCACATGTTTACCAAATGGCGTCCTAACTTCGTCTGTTCGATGTATATCAACTATATCAATTATATTTCTCTCTTGTGCCTCCCGTGATGATGTGATTATTACACGAAAGCGCACTTGGGAAGTTTTCGTGTTTCATTTTCCCGGTGTACTCATAGGAATATCTTGATCACGCGCAAAGGTGTGATCCTTTTCAACATATATGTATATATATATATATATATATATATATATATATATATATATATATATATATATATATATATATATATAATATATACATATATATATATATATATATATATATATATATATATATATATATATATATATATATATATATATATATATATATATATATATATATAAATATATATATATGGTTCCATGGCTTCATCCGCTGCCAGATCCACTCCCAGATATCTAAAACACTTTACTTCCTCCAGTTTTTCTCAATTCAAACTTACCTCCCATTTGACTTGACTCTCAACCATACTGTACCTTATAACCTTGTTCTTACTCAGATTTACTTTTAACTTTCTTCTTTCACACACTTTACCAAACTCAGTCACCAGCTTCTGCAGTTTCTCACATGAATCCGCCACTAGCGCTGTATCATCAATGAACAACAACTGACTCACTTCCTAAGCTCTCTCATCCACAACAGACTGCATACTTGCCCCTCTTTCCAAAACTCTTTCATTCACCTCCCTACCAACCCCATCCATAAACAAATTAAACAACCAGGGAGACACCACACACCTCTGCCGCAAACCTATATTCACTGAGAACCAATTACTTTCCTCTCTTCCTACACGTACACATGCGTTACATCCTCGATAAAATCTTTTCACTGCTTCTAACAACTTACCACCCACACCATATATTCTTAGTACCTTCCACAGAGCATCTCTATCAACTCTATCATATGCCTTCTCCAGATCCATAAATGCTACACGCAAATCCATTTGCTTTTGTAAGTTTTTCTCACATACATTCTTCAAAGCAAACACCTGATCCATGTATCCTCTACCACTTCTAAAACCACACTGCTCTTCCCCAATCTGATGCTCTGTACATGCCTTCACCCTCTCAATCAATACCCTCCCATATGATTTACTAGGAATAATCAACAATACTTATACCTCTGTAATTTGAGCACTCACTCTTATCCCCTTTGCCTTTGTACAATGGCACTATGCAAGCATGCCTCCAATCCTTAGGCACCTCACCATGAATCAGACTTACATTAAATAACCTTACCAACCAGTCAACAATACAGTCACCCCCTTTCTAATAAATTTCACTGCAATGCCATCCAAACCTGCTGCCTTGCTGGCTTTCATCTTCCGCAAAGCTTTTACTACCTCTTCTCTGTTTACCAAATCATTTTCCGTAACCCTCTCACTTTGCACACCAACTTGACCAAAATACTCTATATCTGCCACTCTATCATCAAACTCATTGAACAAACCTTCTAAATACTCACTCCATCTCCTTTTCGCATCACCACTACTTGTTATACATATATATATATACATATATATATATATATATATATATATATATATATATATATATATATATATATATATATATATATATATATATATATATATATATATATATATATATATATATATATATATATATATATATATATATATATATATATATATATATATATATATATATATATATATATATATATACATATATATATCTATATATATATATATATATATATATATATATATATATATATATATATATATATATATATATATATATATATATATATATATATATATGTATAACAAGTAGTGGTGATGCGAAAAGGAGATGGAGTGAGTATTTCAAAGGTTTGTTCAATGAGTTTGATGATAGAGTGGCAGATATAGAGTATTGTGGTCAAGTTGGTGTGCAAAGTGAGAGCGTTACCGAAAATGATTTGGTAAACAGAGAAGAGGTAGTAAAAGCTTTGCGGAAGATGAAAGCCAGCAAGGCAGCAGGTTTGGATGGCATTGCAGTAAAATTTATTAGAAAGGGGGGTGACTGTATTGTTGACTGGTTGGTAAGGTTATTTAATGTAAGTCTGATTCATGGTGAGGTGCCTAAGGATTGGAGGCATGCTTGCATAGTGCCATTGTACAAAGGCAATCAATACCCTCCCATATAATTTACCAGGAATACTCAACAAACTTATACGTCTGTATTGTCTATATTTATATATGTATATATATATATATATATGTATATATATATATATATATATATATATATATATATATATATATATATATATATATATATATATATATATATATATATATATATATATATATATATATATATATATATATATATATATATATATATATATATATATATATATATATATATATATATATATATATATATATATATATATATATATATATATATATATATATATATATATATATATATATATATATATATATATATATATATATATATATATATATATATATATATATATATATATATATATATATATATATATATATATATATATATATATATATATATATATATATATATATATATATATATATATATATATATATATATATATATATATATATATATATATATATATATATATATATATATATATATATATATATATATATATATATATATATATATATATATATATATATATATATATATATATATATATATACAGAACAATACAGACGTATAAGTTTGTTGAGTATTCCTGGTAAATTATATGGGAGGGTATTGATTGAGAGGGTGAAGGCATGTACAGAGCATCAGATTGGGGAAGGGCAGTGTGGTTTCAGAAGTGGTAGAGGATGTGTGGATCAGGCGTTTGATTTGAAGAATGTATGTGAGAAATACTTAGAAACGCAAATGGATTTGTATGAAGCATTTATGGATCTGGAGAAGGCATATGATAGAGTTGATAGAGATGCTCTGTGGAAGGTATTAAGAATATATGGTGTGGGAGGCAAGTTGTTAGAAGCAGTGAAAAGTTTTTATCGAGGATGTAAGGCATTTATACGTGTAGGAAGAGAGGAAAGTGATTGGTTCTCAGTGAATGTAGGTTTGCGGCAGGGGTGTGTAATGTCTCCATGGTTGTTTAATTTGTTTATGGATGGGGTTGTTAGGGAGGTAAATGCAAGAGTTTTGGAAAAAGGGGCAAGTATGAAGTCTGTTGTGGATGAGAGAGCTTGGGAGGTGAGTCAGTTGTTGTTCGCTGATGATACAGCGCTGGTGGCTTATTCATGTGAGAAACTGCAGAAGCTGGTGACTGAGTTTGTTAAAGTGTGTGAAAGAAGAAAGTTAAGAGTAAATGTGAATAAGAGCAAGGTTATTAAGTACAGTAGGGTTGAGGGTCAAGTCAATTGGGAGGTAAGTTTGAATGTAGAAAAACTGGAGGAAGTGAAGTGTTTTAGATATCTGGGAGTGGATCTGGCTGCGGATGGAACCATGGAAGCGGAAGTCGATCATAGGGTTGGGGAGAGGGCGAAAATCCTGGGAGCCTTGAAGAATGTGTGGAAGTCGAGAACATTATCTTGGAAAGCAAAAATGGGTATGTTTGAAGGAATAGTGGTTCCAACAATGTTGTATGGTTGCGAGGCGTGGGCTATGGATAGAGTTGTGCGCAGGAGGGTGGATGTGCTGGAAATGAGATGTTTGAGGACAATGTGTGGTGTGTGGTGGTTTGATCGAGTAAGAAACGTAAGGGTAGGAGAGATGTGTGGAAATAAAAAGAGCGTGGTTGAGAGAGCAGAAGAGGATGTTTTGAAATGGTTTGGGCACATGGAGAGAATGAGTGAGGAAAGATTGACCAAGAGGATATATGTGTCGGAGGTGGAGGGAACGAGGAGAAGTGGGAGACGAAATTGAAGGTGGAAATATGGAGTGAAAAAGATTTTGTGTGATCGGGGCCTGAACATGGAGGAGGGTGAAAGGAGGGCAAGGAATAGAGTGAATTGGATCGATGTGGTATACCGGGGTTGAGGTGCTGTCAGTGGATTGAATCAGGGCATGTGAAGCGTCTGGGGTAAACCATGGAAAGCTGTGTAGGTATGTATATTTGCGTGTGTGGACGTATGTATATACATGTTTATGGGGGTGGGTTGGGCCATTTCTTTCGTCTGTTTCCTTGCGCTACTTCGCAAACGCGGGAGACAGCGACAAAGCAAAAAAACAAAAATTTTTTTATATATATATATATATATATATATATATATATATAAAGAATGTGCATAAGACAAGGGAGCGAATGGGAATTTCAGTGAAGGGCGCTAATGGCTAGGTGATAACAAGTAGTGGTGATGTGAGAAGGAGATCGAGTGAGTATTTTGAAGTTCTGTTGAATGTGTTTGATGATAGAGTGGAAGATATAGGGTGTTTTGGTCGAGGTGGTGTGCAAAGTGAGAGGGTTAGGGAAAATGATTTGGTAAACAGAGAAGAGGTAGTAAAAGCTTTGCGGAAGGTGAAAACCGGCAAGGCAGCAGGTTTGGATGGTATTGCAGTGGAATCTATTAAAAAAGGGGGTGACTGTATTGTTGACTGGTTGGGAAGGTTATTTAATGTATGTATGACTCATGGTGAGGTGCCTGAGGATTGGTGGAATGCGTGCATAGTGCCATTGTACAAAGGCAAAGGGGATAAGAGTGAGTGCTCAAATACAGAGGTATAAGTCTGTTGAGTATTCCTGGTAAATCATATGGGAGGGTATTGATTGAGAGGGTGAAGGCATGTACAGAGCATCAGATTGGGGAAGAGCAGTGTGGTTTCAGAAGTGGTAGAGGATGTTTGGATCAGGTGTTTGCTTTGAAGAATGTATGTGAGAAATACTTAGAAAAGCAAATGGATCTGTATGCAGCATTTATGGATCTGGAGAAGGCATGTGATAGAGTTGATAGAGATGCTCTGTGGAAGGTATTAAGAATATATGGTGTAGGAGGCAAGTTGTTAGAAGCAGTGAAAAGTTTTTATCGAGGATATAAGGCATGTGTACGTGTAGGAAGAGAGGAAAGTGATTGGTTCTCAGTGAATGTAGGTTTGCGGCAGGGGTGTGTGATGTCTCCATGGTTGTTTAATTTGTTTATGGATGGGGTCGTTAATGAGGTGAATGCAAGAGTTTTGGAAATAGGGGCAAGTATGAAGTCTGTTGTGGATCAGAGAGCTTGGGAAGTGTGTCAGTTGTTGTTCACTGATGATACAGCGCTGGTGGCTGATTCATGTGAGAAACTGCAGAAGCTGGTGACTGAGTTTGTTGAAGTGTGTGAAAGAAGAAAGTTAAGAATAAATGTGAATAAGAGCAAGGTTATGAGGTACCGTAGGGTTGAGGGTCAAGTCAATTGGGAAGTAAGTTTGAATGGAGAAAAACTGGAGGAAGTAAAGTGTTTTAGATATCTGGGAGTGGATCTGGCAGCGGATGGAACCATGGAAGCGGAAGTAGATCATAGGGTGGGGGAGGGTGCGAAAATCCTGGGAGCCTTGAAGAATGTATGGAAGTCGAGAACATCATCTCGGAAAGCAAAAATGGGTATGTTTGAAGGAATAGTGGTTCCAAGAATGTTGTATGGTTGCGAGGCGTGGGCTATGGATAGAGTTGTGCGCAGGAGAGTTGATGTGCTGAAAATGAGATGTTTGAAGACAATGTGTGGTGGGATGTGGTTTGATCGAGTAAGTAATGTATTTGTAAGAGAGATGTGTGGAAATAAAAAGAGTGTGGTTGAGAGAGCAGAAGAGGGTGTTTTGAAATGGTTTGGGCACATGGAGAGAATGAGTGAGGAAATATTGACCAAGAGTATATATGTGTCGGAGGTGGAGGGAACGAGGAGAAGTGGGAGACGAAATTGGAGGTGGAAAGATGGAGTGAAAAAGATTTTTTGTGATCGGGGCCTGAACATGGAGGAGGGTGAAAGGAGGGCAAGGAATAGAGTGAACTGGATCGATGTGGTATACCGGGGTTGAGGTGCTGTCAGTGGATTGAATCAGGGCATGTGAAGCGTCTGGGGTAAACCATGGAAATCTGTGTAGGTATGTATATTTGCGTGTGTGGACGTATGTATATACATGTGCATGGAGTGGGTTGGGCCATTTCTTTCGTCTGTTTCCTTGCGCTACCTTGCAAACGCGGGAGACAGCGACAAAGGAAAAAAAAGAAAAAAAAATTATTTATATATATATATATATATATATATATATATATATATATATATATATATATATATATATATATATATATATATATATATATATATATATATATATATATATATATATATATATATATATATATATATATATATATATATATATATATAAATAATGTGCGTAAGACAAGGGAACGAATATGAACTTCAGTGAAGGGTGCTAATGGGGAGGTGATAACAAGTAGTGGTGATGTGAGAAGATGGAGTGAGTATATTGAAGGTTTGTTGAATGTGTTTGATGATAGAGTGGCAGATATAGGGTGTTTTGGTCGAGGTGGTGTGCAAAGTGAGAGGGTTAGGGAAAATGATTTGGTAAATAGAGAAGAGGTAGTAAAAGCTTTGCGGAAGGTGAAAGCCGGCAAGGCAGCAGGTTTGGATGGTATTGCAGTGGAATCTATTAAAAAAGGGGGTGACTGTATTGTTGACTGGTTGGTAAGGTTATTTAATGTATGTATGACTCATGGTGAGGTGCCTGAGGATTGGTGGAATGCGTGCATAGTGCCATTGTACAAAGGCAAAGGGGTTAAGAGTGAGTGCTCAAATTACAGAGGTATAAGTTTGTTGAGTATTCCTGGTAAATCATATGGGAGGGTATTGATTGAGAGGGTGAAGGCATGTACAGAGCATCAGATTGGGGAAGAGCAGTGTGGTTTCAGAAGTGGTAGAGGATGTGTGGATCAGGTGTTTGCTTTGAAAAATGTATGTGAGAAATACTTAGAAAAGCAAATGGATCTGTATGTAGCATTTATGGATCTGGAGAAGGCATGTGATAGAGTTGAGAGAGATGCTCTGTGGAAGGTATTAAGAATATATGGTGTAGGAGGCAAGTTGTTAGAAGCAGTGAAAAGTTTTTATCGAGGATATAAGGCATGTGTACGTGTAGGAAGAGAGGAAAGTGATTTGTTCTCAGTGAATGTAGGTTTGCGGCAGGGGTGTGTGATGTCTCCATGGTTGTTTAATTTGTTTATGGATGGGGTCGTTAATGAGGTGAATGCAAGAGTTTTGGAAAGAGGGGCAAGTATGAAGTCTGTTGTGGATCAGAGAGCTTGGGAAGTGTGTCAGTTGTTGTTCGCTGACGATACAGCGCTGGTGGCTGATTCATGTGAGAAACTGCAGAAGCTGGTGACTGAGTTTGTTAAAGTGTGTGAAAGAAGAAAGTTAAGAATAAATGTGAATAAGAGCAAGGTTATGAGGTACAGTAGGGTTGAGGGTCAAGTCAATTGGGAAGTAAGTTTGAATGGAGAAAAACTGGAGGAAGTAAAGTGTTTTAGATATCTGGGAGTGGATCTGGCAGCGGATGGAACCATGCAAGCGGAAGTGGATCATAGGGTGGGGGAGGGCGCGAAAACCCTGGGAGCCTTGAAGAATGTGTGGAAGTCGAGAACATTATCTCGGAAAGCAAAAATGGGTATGTTTGAAGGAATAGTGGTTCCAAGAATGTTGTATGGTTGCGAGGCGTGGGCTATGGATAGAGTTGTGCGCAGGAGGGTGGATGTGCTGAAAATGAGATGTTTGAAGACAATGTGTGGTGTGAGGTGCTTTGATCGAGTAAGTAATGTAAGGGTAAGAGAGATGTGTGGAAATAAAAAGAGCGTGGTTGAGAGAGCAGAAGAGTGTGTTTTGAAACGGTTTGGGCACATGGAGAGAATGAGTGAGGAAAGATTGACCAAGAGGATATATGTGTCGGAGGTGGAGGGAACGAGGAGAAGTGGGAGACCAAATTGGAGGTGGAAAGATGGAGTGAAAAAGATTTTGTGTGATCGGGGCCTGAACATGCAGGAGGGTGAAAGGCGGGCAAGGAATAGAGTGAATTGGATCGATGTGGTATACCGGGGTTGACGTGCTGTCAGTGGATTTAATCAGGGCATATGAAGCGTCTGGGGTAAACCATGGAAATTTGTGTGGGGCCTGGATGTGGAAAGGGAGCTGTGGTTTCGGGCATAATTGCATGACAGCTAGATACTGAATGTGAACGAATGGGGCCTTTGTTGTCTTTTCCTAGCGCTACCTCGCACACATGAGTGGGAGCGGGATGGTATTCCATGTGTGGCGAGGTGGCCATGGGAATGAATAAAGGCAGTCAGTGTGAATTGCGTGCATGGGTATATATGTATGTGTCTGTGTGTGTATATATTATTGTACATTGAGATGTATAGGTAGGTATATTTGTGTGTGTGGACGTGTATGTATATACATGTGTATGGGGGTGGGTTGGGCCATTTCTTTCGTCTGTTTCCTTGCGCTATCTCGCAAACGCGGGAAATGGCTGATTGGAAAGAGGAGTGAGTGG
>NC_092291.1:5092303-5186499 GCF_036320965.1 Panulirus ornatus
TCTTCAGCACAACTCTATCCATAGCCCACGCCTCGCAACCATACAACATTGTTGGAACCACTATTCCTTCAAACATACCCAATTTTGCTTTCTAAGATAACGTTCTCGACTTCCAAACGTTTTTTAAACGCTCTCAAAACTTTCGCCCCCTCCCCCACTCGATGATTCACTTCCGCTTCCATGCTTCCATTCGCTGCCAAATCCACTCCCAGATATGTAAAACATTTTACTTCCTCCAGATTTTCTCCATTAAAACTTATCTCCTAAATAACTTGTCCGTCAACCATGCTGTACCTAATAACCATGCTCTTATTCACATTTACTCTCAGCTTTCGTCTTTCACACACTTTGCCAAACTCAGTCACCAGCTTCTGCAGTTTCTCACCCGAATCAGCCACCAGCGCCGTAACATCAGCGAACAACAACTGAGTCACTTCCCAAGCTCTCTCATCCACAACAGACTGCATACTTCATCCTCTTTCCAAAACTTTTGCATTTACCTCCCTAAACAAATTAAACAACCATGGAGACATCATGCACCTCTGCCGCAAACCAGCATTCACTGAGAACCAATCGCTTTCCTCCCTTCCTGAAGGTCCACATGCCTTACATACTTGATAAAAACTTTTCACTGCTTTTAACAACTTGCCTCCCACACCATATATTCTTTATACCTTCCACAGAGCATTTCTATCAACTCTATCATATGCCTTCTCCAGATCCATAAATGCTACATACAAATCCATTTGCTATTCTAAGTATTTCTCACATACATCTTTCAAAGCAAACACCTGATCCACACATCCTCTACCATTTCTGAAACCATACTGATCTTCCCATATCTGATGCTCTTTACACGCCTTCACCCTCTCAATCAATACCCTCCCATATAATTTACCAGGAATACACAACAAACTTATACCTCTGTAATTTGAGCACTCACCTTTGTCCTCTTTCCCTTTGTACAATGGCAAAATGCATGCATTCTGCCAATCCTCAGGCACCTCACCATGAGTCAAACATGCATTAAATAACCCTACCAATCACTCAACAACACAGTCACCCCATTGTTAATAAATTCCACTGCAATACCATTCAAACCCGCTGCCTTGCCGGCTTTCAACTTCCGCAAAGATTTTACTAGCTCTCGTCATTTTACCAAATCATTCTCTTTAACCCTCTGACTTTGCACACCACCTCGACCAAAACACCCTGTATCTGCAACTCTATCATCAAACACATTCAACAAACCTTCAAAATACTCACTCCATCTCCATCTTATACATACATTAAATAACCATGCCAACCAGTCAACAATAGTCACCCCTTTTTTAATAAATTCCACTGCAATACCATCCAAACCTGCTGCCTTGCCGGCTTTCATCCTCCGCAAAGCTTTTACTACCTCTTCTCTGTTTACCAAATCATTTTCCCTAACCCTCTCACTTTCCACGCCACCTCGACCAAAACAACCTACATCTTCCACTCAATCATCAAACACACTCAACAAACCTTCAAAATACTCACTCCATCTCCTTCTCACATTACCACTACTTGTTATCACCTCCCCATTTGCGCCCTTCACTGAAGTTCCCATTTGCTCCCTTGTCTTACGCACTTTATTTACCTCCTTCCAGAACATCTTTTTCTTTTCCCTAAAATTTAATGATACTCTCTCACCCCAGCTCTCATTTGCCCTCTTTTTCACCTCTAGCATCTTTCTCTTGACCTTCTGTCTCTTTCTTTTATACATCTCCCACTCATTTGCATTTTTTCCCTGCAAAAATCTTCCAAATTCCTCTCTCTTCTCTTTCACTAATAATCTTACTTCTTCATCCCACCACTCACTACCCTTTCTAATGATCCCACCTCCCACGCTTCTCATGCCACAAGCATCTTTTGCGCAATCCATCATTGCTTCCCTAAACACATCCCATTCCTCCTCCACTCCCCTTACTAATTTGTTCTCACCTTTTTCGATTCTGTACTCAGTCTAGCCTGGTACTTCCTCACACAAGTCTCCTTCCCAAGCTCACTTACTCTCACCACTCTCTTCACCCCAACATTCTCTCTTCTTTTCTGAAAACTCCTACAAATCTTCACCTTCGCCTCCACAAGATAATGCTCAGGCATCCCTTCAGTTGCACCTCTCAGCACATTAACATCCAAAAGTCTCTCTTTCGCGCGCTTGTCAATTAACACGTAATCCAATAACGCTCTCTGGCCATCTCTCCTACTCAAATACGTATACTTATGTATATCTCGCTTTTTAAACCAGGTATTCCCAATTACCAGTCCTTTTTCAGTACATAAATCCACAAGCTCTTCACCATTTCCATTTACAACACTGAACACCCATGTATACCAATTATTCCCTCAACTACCACATTACTCACCTTTGCATTCAAATCACCCATAACTATAAGCCGGTCTTGTGCATCAAAACCACTAACACACTCATTCAGCTGCTCCTAAAACGCTTGCCTCTCATGATCTTTCTTCTCGTGCCCAAGTGCATATTCACCAATAATCACCCATCTCTCTCTATCAACCCATATCAATCTAGAATTTACTTTCTTACACTCTATCACATACTCCCACAACTCCTGTTTCATTAGTAGTGCTACTCTTCCCTTGCTCTTGTCCTCTCACTAACCCCTGACGTTACTCCCAAGACATTCCCAAACCACTCTTCCCCTTTTCCCTTGAGCTTCGTTTCACTCAGAGCGAAAACCTCCAGGTTCCTTTCCTCAAACATACTACCTATCTCTCCTTTTTTCTTATGTTGGTTACATCCACACACATTTAGACACCCCAATGTGAGGGTTCGGGGAGGATGAGCACTCCGCGCGTGACTCCTTCTTCAGTTTCCCCTTTTAGAAAGTTAAAATACAAGGAGGGGAGGGTTTCTGGTACCCCGCTCCCGACCCTTTAGTCGCCTTCTACGACACGTGAGGAATGTGTGGGAAGTATTTTTTCTTTTTTCTCCCTATATATATATATATATATATATATATATATATATATATGTATATATATATATATATATATATATATATATATATATATATATATATGTATATATATATATATATATATATATATATATATATATATATATATATATATATATATATATATATATATATATATATATATATATATATATTTTGTTAGGGAGGTAAATGCAAGAGTTTTGGAAAGAGAGGCAAGTATGAAGTCTGTTGGGGATGAGAGAGCTTGGGAAGTGAGTCAGTTGTTGTTCGCTGATGATACAGCGCTGGTGGCTGATTCATGTGAGAAACTGCAGAAGCTGGTGACTGAATTTGGAAAAGTGTGTGGAAGAAGAAAGTTAAGAGTAAATGTGAATAAGAGCAAGGTTATTAGGTACAGTAGGGTTGAGGGTCAAGTCAATTGGGAGGTGAGTTTGAATGGAGAAAAACTGGAGGAAGTGAAGTGTTTTAGATATCTGGGAGTGGATCTGGCAGCGGATGGAACCATGGAAGCGGAAGTGGATCATAGGGTGGGGGAGGGGGCGAAAATCCTGGGGGCCTTGAAGAATGTGTGGAAGTCGAGAACATTATCTCGGAAAGCAAAAATGGGTATGTTTGAAGGAATAGTGGTTCCAACAATGTTGTATGGTTGCGAGGCGTGGGCTATGGATAGAGTTGTTCGCAGGAGGATGGATGTGCTGGAAATGAGATGTTTGAGGACAATGTGTGGTGTGAGGTGGTTTGATCGAGTGAGTAACGTAAGGGTAAGAGAGATGTGTGGAAATAAAAAGAGCGTGGTTGAGAGAGCAGAAGAGGGTGTTTTGAAGTGGTTTGGGCACATGGAGAGGATGAGTGAGGAAAGATTGACCAAGAGGATATATGTGTCGGAGGTGGAGGGAACAAGAAGAGGGAGACCAAATTGGAGGTGGAAAGATGGAATGAAAAAGATTTTGTGTGATCGGGGCCTGAACATGCAGGAGGGTGAAAGGAGGGCAAGGAATAGAGTGAATTGGAGCGATGTGGTATACCGGGGTTGACGTGCTGTCAGTGGATTGAAGCAAGGCATGTGAAGCGTCTGGGGTAAACCATGGAAAGCTGTGTAGGTATGTATATTTGCGTGTGTGGACGTATGTATATACATGTGTATGGGGGGGGGGGGTTGGGCCATTTCCTTCGTCTGTTTCCTTGCGCTACCTCGCAAACGCGGGAGACAGCGACAAAGTATAATAAAATAATATATATATATATATATATATATATATATATATATATATATATATATATATATATATATATATATATATATATATATATATATATTTCTTTTAGATTATCTTACTTTGTCGCTGTCTCCCGCGTTAGCGTGGTAGCGCAATGAGATAGACGAAAGAATGACCCAAGCAATCCACGTACCCATGTATATGCATACACGCCCAAACACGCAAATATACATACCCATACATCTGAAAGTATACATATATATACACACACAGACATATACATATATACACATGTACATAATTCAACTGTCTGCTTTTGATTCATTCCCATTGCCACTCTGCTACACGTGAAATAACAACCCCATTCCCCCGTATGTGCGCGAGGTAGCATTAGGAAAAGATAACAAAGGCCACATTCGTTCACACTCAATCTCTATCTGTCATGTAATAATGCACCGAAACCATAACTCCCTTTCCACATCCAGGCCCCACAGAACTTTCCATGGTTTACCACAGACTATTCACGTGCCCTGGTTCACTCCATTGACATCACGTCGACCCCGGTATACCACATCGTTCCAATTCCCTCTATTCCTTGCACACCTTTTACCCTCCTGCATGTTCAGACCCTGATCACACAAAATCTTTTTCACTCCATCTTTTCACCTCCAATTTGATCACCCACTTCTCCTTGTTCCCTCTACCTCTGACACATATATCCTCATGGTCAATCTTTCCTCACTCATTCTCTCCTTGTGACCAAACCATTTCAAAACACCCTCTTCTGCTCTCTCAACCACACTCTTTTATTACCACACATCTCTCTTACCGTATCATTACTTACTCGTTCAAACCACCTCACACCACATATTGTCCTGAAACATCTCATTTCTAGCACATCCACCCTCCTCCGCACAATTCTATCTATATAGCCCACGCCTTTCAACCATATAACATTGCTGGAACTACTATTCCCTGAAACATACCCATTTTTTGATTTCCGAGATAATGTTCTCCACTTCCACACACTCTTCAACGCTCCCAGAACTTTCGCCCCCTCCCCCACCCTATGATTTACTTCCGCTTCCATGGTTCTATCCGCTGCCCAATCCATTCCCACATATCTAAAACACTTCACTTCCTGCAGTTTTTCTCCATTCAGACTTACCTCCCAATTGATTTGTCCCTCAACCCTACTGTACCTAATAACCTTGCTCTTATTCACATTTACTCTCAGCTTTCTTATTTCACACACTTTACCAAACTCAGTCACCAGCTTCTGCAGTTCCTCACACGAATCAGCCACTAGCGCTGTATCATCAGCGAACAACAACTGACTAACTTCCCAAGCTCTCTCATCCACAACAGATATCATACTTGCCCCTCTTTCAAAAGCTCTTACATTTACCTCTCTAACAACCCCATCCATAAGCAAATCAAACAATCAAGGGTATATCACACACCCCGGCGGCAAACTAACATTCACTAAGAATCAATCACTTTCCTCTCTTCCTACACGTACACATACCTTACATCCTCGATAAAAACTTTCCACTGCTTCTAACAACTTCCCTCCCACACCATATATCCTTAATACCTTCCACAGAGCTTCTCTATCAACTCTATCATATGCCTTCTCCAGATCCATAGATGTTACAAACAGATCCATTTGCTTTTCTAAGTATTTCTCACATACATTTTTCAAAGCAAACACCTGATCCACACATCCTCTACCACTTACGAAACCACACTGCTCTTCCTAACCTGATGCTTTACGTGCCTTCACCCTCTCAATCAATTCCCACCCATACGTTTTCCCAGGGATACTCAACAAACTTATACCTTTGTAATTTGAGCATTCACTTTTATCACCCTTGCTTCTATGCATTGGCACTATGCAAGCATTCCGCTTACCAACCAGTCAACATAACAGTCACCCTTTTTTTTTTATAAATTCCACTGCAATACCATCCACACACGTTGCCTTGCCACCTTTCATGTATATATATATATATATATATATATAAATATATATATATATATATATATATATATATATATATATATATTTTTTTTTTTTTATTTTTTTGCTTTGTCGCTGTCTCCCGCGTTTGCGAGGTAGCGCAAGGAAACAGACGAAAGAAATGGCCCAACCCACCCCCATACACATGTATATACATACGTCCACACACGCAGATATACATACCTACACAGCTTTCCATGGTTTACCCCAGATGCTTCAGATGCCCTGATTCAATCCAATGACAGCACGTCAACCCCGGTATACCACATCGATCCAATTCACTCTTTTCCTTGCCCTCCTTTCACCCTCCTGCATGTTCAGGCCCCGATCACACAAAATCTTTTTCACTCCATCTTTCCACCTCCAATTTGGTCTCCCACTTCTCCTCGTTCCCTCCACCTCCGACACATATATCCTCTTGGTCAATCTTTCATCACTCATTCTCTCCATGTGCCCAAACCATTTCAAAACACTCTCTTCTGCTCTCTCAACCACGCTCTTTTTATTTCCACACATCTCTCTTACCCTTACGTTACTTACTCGATCAAACGACCTCACACCACACATTGTCCTCAAACATCTCATTTCCAGCACATCCATCCTCCTGCGCACAACTCTATCCATAGCCCACTCCTCGCAACCATACAACATTCTTGGAACCACTATTCCTTCAAACATACCCATTTTTGCTTTCCGAGATAATGTTCTCGATTTCCACACATTCTTCAAGGCTCCCAGGATTTTCGCCCCCTCCCCCACCCTATGATCCACTTCCGCTTTCATGGTTCCATCCGCTGCCAGATCCACTCCCAGATACCTAAAACACTTTACTTCCTCCAGCTTTTCGCCATTCAAACTTACCTCCCAATTGACTTGACCCTCAACACTACTGTACCTAATTACCTTGCTCTTATTCACATTTACTCTTAACTTTCTTCTTTCACACACTTTACCAAACTCAGTCACCAGCTTCTGCAGTTTCTCACATGAATCAGCCACCAGCGCTGTATCATCAGCGAACAACAACTGACTCATTTCCCAAGCTCTCTCATCCCCAACAGACTTCATACTTGCCCCTCTTTCCAAAACTCTTGCATTCACCTACCTAACAACCCCATCCATAAACAAATTAAACAATCATGGAGACATCACACACCCCTGCCGCAAACCTACATTCACTGAGAACCAATCACTTTCCTCTCTTCCTACACGTACACATGCCTTACATCCTCGATAAAAACTTTTCACTGCTTCTAACAACTTGCCTCCCACACCATATATTCTTAATACCTTCCACAGAGCATCTCTATCAACTCTATCATATGCCTTCTACAAATCCATAAATGCTATATACAAATCCATTTGCTTTTCTAAGTATTTCTCACATACATTCTTCAAAGCAAACACCTGATCCACGCATCCTCTACCACTTCTGAAACCACACTGCTCTTCCCCAATCTGATGCTCTGTACATGCCTTCACCCTCTCAATCAATACCCTCCAATATAATTTACCAGGAATACTCAACAAACTTATACCGCTGCAATTTGAGCACTCATTCTTATCCCCTTTGCCTTTGTACAATGGCACTATGCACGCATTCCGCCAATACTCAGGCACCTCACCATGAGTCCTACAGACATTAAATAACCTTACCAACCAGTCATTAATACAGTCACCCCCTTTTTTAACAAATTCCTCTGCAATACCATCCAAACCTGCTACCTTGCCGGCTTTCACCTTCCGCAAAGCTTTTACTACCTCTTCTCTGTTTACCCAATCATTTTCCCTAACCTTCTCACTTTGCACACCACCTCGACCAAAACAACCTATATCTGCCACTCTATCATCAAACACATTCAACAAACCTTCAAAATACTCACTCGATCTCCTTCTCACATCACCACTACTTGTTATCACCTCCCCATTTGCGCCCTTCACTGAAGTTCCCATTTGCTCCCTTATCTTACGCACTTCATTTACCTCCTCCCAGAACATCTTTTTATTCTCCCTAAAATTTAATGATTCTCTCTCACCCCAACTCTCATTTGCCCTCTTTTTCACCTCTTGCACCTTTCTCTTGACCTCATGTCTCTTTCTTTTATACATCTCCCACTCAATTGCATTTTTTCCCTGCAAAAATCGTCCAAATGCCTCTCTCTTCTCTTTCACTAATAATCTTGCTTCTTCATCCCACCACTCACTACCCTTTCTAATCAACCCACCTCCCACTCTTCTCATGCCACAAGCATCTTTTGCGCAATCCATCACTGATTCCCTAAATAAATCCCATTCCTCCCCAACTCCCCTTACTTCCATTGTTCTCACCTTTTTCCATTCGGTACTGAGTCTCTCCTGGTACTTCCTCACACAAGTGTCCTTCCCAAGCTCACTTACTCTCACCACCCTCTTCACCCCAACATTCACTCTTCTTTTCTGAAAACCCATACAAATCTTCACCTTAGCCTCCACAAGATAATGATCAGACATCCCTCCAGTTGCACCTCTCAGCACATTAACATCCAAAAGTCTCTCTTTCGCACGCCTGTCAATTAACACGTAATCCAATAATGCTCTCTGGCTATCTCTCCTACTTACATACGTATACTTATGTATATCTCGCTTTTTAAACCAGGTATTCCCAATCAACAGTCCTTTTTCAGCACATAAATCTACAAGCTCTTCACCATTTCCATTTACAATACTGAATACCCCATGTATACCAATTATTCCCTCAACTGTCACATTACTTACCTTTGCATTCAAATCACCCATCACTATAACCCGGTCTCGTGCATCAAAACCACTAACACACTCATTCAGCTGCTCCCAAAACACTTGCCTCTCATGATCTTTCTTCTCATGCCCAGGTGCATATGCACCAATAATCACCCATCTCTCTCCATCAACTTTCAGTTTTACCCATATTAATCGAGAATTTACTTTCTTACACTCTATCACATACTCCCACAACTCCTGTTTCAGGAGTATTGCTACTCCTTCCCTTGCTCTTGTCCTCTCACCAACCCCTGACTTTACTCCCCAGACATTCCCAAACCACTCTTCCCCTTTACCCTTGAGCTTCGTTTCACTCAGAACCAAAACATCCAGGTTCCTTTCCTCAAACATTCTACCTATCTCTCCTTTTTTCACATCTTGGTTACATCCACACACATTTAGACACCCCAGTCTGAGCCTTCGAGGAGGATGAGCACTCCCCGCGTGACTCCTTCTGTTTCCCATTTTAGAAAGTTGAAAAATACAAGGAGAGGAGGATTTCTGGCCCCACGCTCCCGTCCCCTCTAGTCGCCTTCTACGACACGCGAGGAATGCGTGGGAAGTATTCTTTCACCCCTATCCCCAGGGATAATATATATATATATATATATATATATATATATATATATATATATATATATATATATATATATATATATATATATATATATATATATCAGGAATACTCAACAAACTTATACCTCGGTAATTTGAGCACTCACTCTTATCCCCTCTGCCTTTGTACAATGGCACTATGCACGCATTCCGCCAATCCTCAGGCACCTCACCATGAGTCATACATATATTAAATAACCTTACCAACCAGTCAACAATACAGTCACCCCCTTTTTTAATAAATTCCACTGCAATACCATCCAAACCTGCTGCCTTGCCGGCTTTCATCTTCCGCAAAGCTTTTACTACCTCTTCTCTGTTTACCAAATCATTTTCCCTAACCCTCTCACTTTGCACACCACTTCGACCAAAAATCCCTATATCTGCCACTCTATCATCAAACACATTCAACAAACCTTCAAAATACTCACTCGATCTCCTTCTCACATCACCACTACTTGTTATCACCTCCCCATTTGCGCCCTTCACTGAAGTTCCCATTTGCTCCCTTGTCTTACGCACTTTATTTACCTCCTTCCAGAATGGGGTTGTTAGTTAGGTGAATGCAAGAGTTTTGGAAAGATTCGCAAGTATGAAGTCTGTTGGGGATGAGAGAGCTTGGGAAGTGAGTCAGTTGTTGTTCGCTGATGATACAGCGCTGGTGGCTGATTCATGTGAGAAACTGCAGAAGCTGGTGACTTAGTTTGGTAAAGTGTGTGAAAGAAGAAAGTTAAGAGTAAATGTGAATAAGAGCAAGGTTATTAGGTACAGTAGGGTTGAGGGTCAAGTCAATTGGGAGGTGAGTTTGAATGGAGAAAAACTGGAGGAAGTGAAGTGTTTTAGATATCTGGGAGTGGATCTGGCAGCGGATGGAACCATGGAAGCGGAAGTGGATCATAGGGTGGGGGAGGGGGCGAAAATTCTGGGAGCCTTGAAGAATGTGTGGAAGTCGAGAACATTATCTCGGAAAGCAAAAATGGGTATGTTTGAAGGAATAGTGGTTCCAAGAATGTTGTATGGTTGCGAGGCGTGGGCTATGGATAGAGTTGTGCGCAGGAGGATAGATGTGCTGGAAATGAGATGTTTGAGGACAATGTGTGGTGTGAGGTGGTTTGATCGAGTAAGTAACGTAAGGGTAAGAGAGATGTGTGGAAATAAAAAGAGCGTGGTTGAGAGAGCAGAAGAGGGTTTTTTGAAATGGTTTGGGCACATGGAGAGAATGAGTGATGAAAGATTGACCAAGAGGATATATGTGTCGGAGGTGGAGGGAACGAGGAGAAGAGGGAGACCAAATTGGAGGTGGAAAGATGGAGTGAAAAAGATTTTGTGTGATCGGGGCCTGAACATGCAGGAGGGTGAAAGGAGGTCAAGGAATAGAGTGAATTGGAGCGATGTGGTATACCGGGGTTGACGTGCTGTCAGTGGATTGAATCAAGGCATGTGAAGCGTCTGGGGTAAACCATGGAAAACTGTGTAGGTATGTATATTTGCGTGTGTGGACGTATGTATATACATGTGTATGGGGGTGGGTTGGGCCATTTCTTTCGTCTGTTTCCTTGCGCTACCTCGCAAACGCGGGAGACAGCGACAAATAAAAAAAAAAAAAAATATATATATATATATATATATATATATATATATATATATATATATATATATATATATATATATATATATATATATATATATACATACATACATACATATATATATACATACACATACACACGCACATATACACACACACACACACATATACATATATATACATATGAAAAAAGTAAGAAATAATTTAGAAAACTGAAACTTCTAGCTTGAAATGAAATGAGAAAATGAATGTCACATAATGGTTCAACCTCTGGCTATGGAAAAGGGAAATGTATAACGTATTTACACAAACGTCAATAGTAGTTCTCATCAATTTAACCACTTTATCAATAAGCTTCAATGTCTAAGCTACATTTTTTTTTTCAAATTTCACTATTTTCTTGTCAAAGCACCATGTATGAAAACTATCACTCCAGTAACACAACTATAAACATTTACTTCCCCTTTAAAAAGTTCTGGGGAAGTCTGTCTCGATACACTGCTGGACACTCTACCACCTGGCGAGGTTTGTGTTGCAATGGTTCTTGATTTACAAACGTAGTAGCATCACTGGTGGGCGGAAGAACATTGTTGTAACCACAGCAAGGATCACAGTCCGTGAAACTCCATTATAATGGTTCTCCATTAGGATGGTTCTTCTCCTGCTGGCCAAATGCTGCTTCAGCTTGTAATCCTTGCTGGTTGATGGCGATTTTGAATGTACAAAACCATATTTGTCATCACTCGGACTAAATAAGAGAACTAAATTGAGTGTACAAGTTCAAGACCAATCAAGGTCCAAAGACTGGATTTTGTCTTTAAATTGTAGTATTCACTTGAGAAAGATATTGTTTATGCTTAGTTTTTCCTTCACAACAGTCCTTTTGACAAGCTAATATCACAAGGAATCTGACTACCTGCACCAGAGATAAACGCATCCTGACTTTATATGATCATAGTACTCGACTCCAAAATCTTGGTGACAGAACAGGTTATTCTGCTATTCACACAATGCTTTATTGCATACCAAAGCCGTAATTTATGACTATTTCTGATAGCTTTTGGTCTTATTTTACTATTAAGTACATGATACACTTACCACCATTTTTATCAATGAAAAATATTACATTTGTAATAATTTTAGGTGTAGATTATAATAAAGTTACACTAACATATATAATGTCTGATAAATGCATTTTCATACCAAAACTATGCTCCTGTTTTGGAAATGGCACATTACAAATTCTATAACTAAGCTGTTCTTTGTAAATTTCTTTAGCATTTCACTGTCCACCTTGATAGTAATATCTGAAGCTGGTGAAACCTTGTATATAACAGTCAGTTGATATACATCGAAGAGACGAAGCTAGGATGCCATTTGGTAAACATGTGATTGTTCAAAACATACAACGAGCGTTTATAAACTTATCATTTTACAAATTTTATCAACAATAAAGTTATCTAATTTGTATAGACCATCAATAATATTGAGATTATAATTCTTTGTGTATTCAATAATAGAAGATTCAATGATATTTCTCTTGGTAATTGAGTTAGAGTTAATAACTGAGATGGCGTTACTCCAGTCAATACAATGATCATAGTTTTTAGCATGATTAAACAAGGCATTTGATTCTTGTCCCGTTCTTATACTATATTTATGTTGCTTAAGTCTAACAGAAAGATCCTTACCAGTCTGACCAACATAAAATTTATCACAGTTTCCACACGGCACTTAATAGATGCAACCAATAGAATTTTCTGGTAAATTCCTGATTAGTATATTCTTTGTAGTGTTATTGTTGCTAAAGGCAACGTCTACATTAAAGGATTTTAGCAACATGGGAAGCAAAGTGAAATTATTATTAAAAGTGAGAACTAAAAGATTCTTGGTGTCAATGGGAGGTTTGGGCTCAACTCTATGAAATGATTTCTTTGCTAACTTAAGGGATGTATCAATGAAAGATCTAGGGTACTTTAACTTAGATCCAATAGAATATATCTTCTCAAACTCATCATCAATAAACTCTGGACTGCAAATACGTAATGCCCTTAGGAATATAGATTAAAATGATGATAATTTAACTCTGTCATTTTGAGATGAGTAATAATGGATATATGAGCATACATTGGTGGGTTTTCTGTATATGCTAAGCTTAGACTTGTTTCCTTGTCTATGGATCATGCAATCTAAAAATGGTAACATACTATTATTTTCATTTTCTACAGTAAATTTGATGGAAGGTACTAAATTGCTACGTAAGGGGAGAAATATTTGTAAATTTTCATTTGTTGGCCAAACACAAAGAACATCATCAACATATCTAAACCAAATTCCATTAGAAGGTAAGATATCTTTTAGTAATGTTGTTTCAAAAAATTCCATATAAAGATTACTTAGTACAGGTGAAACAGGGTTACCCATTACCATACCAAACTTTTGAGCATAACAATCTCCATTAAATTGAAATACACAGTCTTTTATACACAATTTTATCAGTTCAATGAAATTAGACTTTGAAACAGGTAAATGAATATCATCCAAGACATCAAATGAATATTCTAAAAGGTCATCAACTGGAACTTTAGTGAAAAGTGAGGAACCACACTATTTCTATTTCCACACATCTCTCTTACCCTTACATTACTTACTCGATCAAACCACCTCACACCAAATATTGTCTCTAAAAATCTCATTTGCAGCACATCCACCCTCCTGCGCACAACTATATCCATAGCCCACGTCTCGCAACCATACAACATTCTTGGAACCACTATTCCTTCAAACATACCCATTTTTGCTTTCCGAGATAATGTTCTCGACTTCCAAACATTCTTCAAGGCTCCCAGGATTTTCGCCGCCTCCCGCACCCTATGATTCACTTCCACTTCCATGGTTCCATCCACTGCCAAATCCACTCCCTTATACCAAAAACACTTTACTTTCTCCAGTTTCTCTCCATTCAAACTTACCTCCCAATGGACTTGACCCTCAACCCTACTGTACCTGATATCCTTGCTCTTATTCACATTTACTCTTAACTTTCTTCTTTCACACACTTTACAAAACTAAGTCACCAGCTTCTGCAGTTTCTCACATGAATCAGCCACTAGCGCTGTATCATCAGCGAACAACTACTGACTCACTTCCTAAGCTCTCTCATCCAAAACAGACTGCATACTTTCCCCTCTTTCCAAAACTCTTGCATTCACCTCCCTAACAACCCCATCCATAAACAAATTTAACAACCCTGGAGACAACTCACACCCCTGCCGCAAACCGACATTCACTGAGAACCAATCACTTTCCTCTCTTCCTACACGTACACATGTCTTACATCCTCGATAGAAACTTTTCACTACTTCTAACAACTTGCCTCCCACACCATATATTCGTAATGCCTTCCACAGGAGCATCTCTATCAACTCTATCATATGCCTTCTCCAGATCCATAAATGCTACATACAAATCCATTTGCTTTTCTAAGTATTTCTCACATACATTCTTCAAAGCAAACACCAGTTCCACACATCCTCTACCACTTCTGAAATCACACCGCTCTTCCCCAATCTGATGCTCTGTACATGCCGTCACCCTCTCAATCAATACCCTCCCATATAATTTACCAGGAATACTGAACAAACTTATACCTCTGTAATTTGAGCACTCACTCTTATCCCCTTTGCCTTTCTACAATGACACTATGCAAGCATTCCGCCAATCCTCAGGCAACTCACCATGAATCATACATACATTAAATAACCTTACCAACCAGTCAACAATACAGTCATCACCTTTTCTATTAAAATCCACTGCAATACCATCCAAACCCGCTGCCTTGCCGGCTTTCATCTTCCGCTTTCATCTTTTCCCTAACCCTCTCACTTTGCACACCACCTCGACCAAAACACCCTATATCTGCCACTGCATCATCAAACACATTGAACAAACCTTCAAAACACTCACTCCATCTCCTCACATCACCAATACTTGTTATCACCTCCCCATTAGCCCCCTTCACTGAAGTCCCCATTTCCTCCCTTGACTTACGCACTTTATTTACCTCCTTCCAAAACATCTTTTTATTTTCCCTAAAATTTATTGATACTCTCTCCAGCACTCTCTCTCACCCCAACTCTCATTTGCTCTCTTTTTCACCTCTTGCACCTTTCTCTTGACCTCCTGCCTCTTTCTTTTATACATCTCCCACTCATTTGCATTTTTTACCTACAAAAATCGTCCAAATGCCTCTCTCTTCTCTTTCACTAATGATCTTACTTCTTCATCCCACCACTCACAACCCTTTCTAATCAACCCACCTCCCACGCTTCTCATGCCTCAAGCATCTTTTGCACAAGCGATCACTGCTTCCCTAAATGCATCCCATTCCTCCCCCCCCTCCCCTTACCTCCTATGTTCTCACCTTTTTCCATTCTGTACTCAGTCTCTCCTCTTACTTCCTCACACAAGTCTCCTTCCCAAGCTCACTTACTCTCACCACTCTCTTCGCCCCAACATTCTCTCTTCTTTTCTGAAAACCCCTACAAATGTTCACCTTCGCCTCTACAATATATATATATATATATATATATATATATATATATATATATATATATATATATATATATATATATATATCCCTGGGGATAGGGGAGAAAGAATACTTCCCACGTGTTCCCTGCGTGTTGTAGAAGGCGACTTAAAGGGGAGGGAGCGGGGGGCTGGAAATCCTCCGCTCTCATCATTTTTTTTTTTTTAATTTTCTAAAAGAAGGAACAGAGAAGGGGGCCAGGTGAGGATACTCCCTTAAAGGCCTAGTTCTCTGTTCTTAACGCTACCTCGCTAACGCGGGAAATGGCGAATAGTTTGAAAGAAAGATATATATCTATATATATATATATATATATATATACATATATATATATATATATATATATATATATATATATATATATATATATATATATATATATATATATATATATATATATATATATATATATATATACATATATATATATATATATATATCCTGGGATCCTTGAAGAATGTGTAGAAGTCGAGAACATTATCTCGGAAAGCAAAAATGGGTATCTTTGAAGGAATAGTGGTTCCAACAATGTTGTATGGTTGTGAGGCGTGGGCTATGGATAGAGTGGTGCGCAGGAGGATGGATGTGCTGGAAATGAGATGTTTGAGGACAATATGTGGTGTGAGGTGGTTTGATCGAGTAAGTAACGTAAGGGTAAGAAAGATGTGTGGAAATAAAAAGAGCGTGGTTGAGAGAGCAGAAGAGGGTGTTTTCAAATGGTTTGGGCACATGGAGAGAATGAGTGAGGAAAGATTGACCAAGAGGATACATGTGTCAGAGGTGGAAGGAACGAGGAGAAGTGGGAGACCAAATTGGAGGTGGAAAGATGGAGTGAAAAAGATTTTGTGTGATCGGGGCCTGAACATGCAGGAGGGTGAAAGAAAGGCAAGGAATAGAGTGAATTGGATGGTTGTGGTATACCGGGGTTAACGTGCTGTTAGTAGATTGAATCAGGGCATGTGAAGCGTCTAGGGTAAACCGTGGAAAGCTGTGTAGGTATATATATTTTCGTGTGTGGACGTATGTATATGCATGTGTATGGGGGTGGGTTGGGCCATTTCTTTCGTCTGTTTCCTTGCGCTACCTCGCAAACGCAGGAGACAGCGACAAAGCAAAAAAAAAAAAAAATTTATATATATATATATATATATATATATATATATATATATATATATATATATATATATATATATATATATATTTGTATATATATTCGTATGAGTCCACAGGGAAAATGATACACGAAAAGTTCCCAATTGCACTTTCGTGTAATAATCACATCATCAGGGGGATACAAGAGAAAAATATAACAGTTAGTTGATATGCATCGAAGAGACTCACTGTTATATTCCTTTCTTGTGTCTCCCCGATGATGTGATTATTACACGAAGGAGCACTTGGGAACTTTTCGTGTTTCATTTTCCCCGTGGACTCATAGGAATATCTTGATCATGTGCAAAATTGTGATCCTTTCCAATATATATATATATATATATATATATATATATATATATATATATATATATATATATATATATATATATATATATATATATTTTTTTTTTTATTTTTTTTTTTTTGCTTTGTCGCTGTCTCCAGCGTTTGCGAGGTAGCGCAAGGAAACAGACGAAAGAAATGGCCCAACCCACCCCCATACACATATATATACATACACGTCCACACACGCAAATATACATACCTACACAGTTTTCCGTGGCCCACCCCAGACGCTTCACATGCCCTGATTCAACCCACTGACAGCACGTCAACCCCGGTATACCACATCGATCCAATTCACTCTATTCCTTGCCCTCCTTTCACCCTCCTGCATGTTCAGGCCCCGATCACACAAAATCTTTTTCACTCCATCTTTCCACCTCCAATTTGGTCTCCCACTTCTCCTCGTTCCCTCCACCTCCGACACATATATCCTTTGGTCAATCTTTCATCACTCATTCTCTCTATGTGCCCAAACCATTTCAAAACACCCTCTTCTGCTCTCTCAACCACGCTCTTTTTATTTCCAAACATCTCTCTTACCCTTACGTTACTTAATCGATCAAACCACCTCACACCACACATTGTCCTCAAACATCTCATTTCCAGCACATCCATCCTCCTGCGCATAACTCTATCCATAGCCCACGCCTCGCAACCATACAACATTGTTGGAACCACTATTCCTTCAAACATACCCATTTTTGCTTTCCGAGATAATGTTCTCGATTTCCACACATTCTTCAAGGCTCCCAGGATTTTCGCCCCCTCCCCCACCCTATGATCCACTTCCGCTTCCATGGTTCCATCCGCTGCCAGATCCACTCCCAGATATCTAAAACACTTTACTTCCTCCAGTTTTTCTCCATTCAAACTTACCTCCCAGTTGACTTGACCCTCAACCCTACTGTACCTAATAACCTTGCTCTTATTCACATATACTCTTAACTTTCTCCTTTCACACACTTTACCAAACTCAGTCACCAGCTTCTGCAGTTTCTCACATGAATCAGCCACCAGCGTTGTATCATCAGCGAACAACAACTGACTCATTTCCCAAGCTCTCTCATCCCCAACAGACTTCATACTTGCCCCTCTTTCCAAAACTCTTTCATTCACCTCCCTAAGAACACCATCCATAAACAAATTAAACAACCATGGAGACATCACACACCCCTGCCGTAAACCTACATTCACTGAGAAACAATCACTTTCCTCTCTTCCTACACGTACACATGCCTTACACCCTCGATAAAAACTTTTCACTGCTTCTAACAACTTGCCTCCCACACCATATGTTCTTAATACCTTCCACATACCATCTCTATCAACTCTATCATATGCCTTCTCCAGATCCATAAATGCTACATACAAATCCATTTGCTTTTCTAAGTATTTCTCACATACATTCTTCAAAGCAAACACCTGATCCACACATCCTCTACCACTTCTGAAACCACACCGCTCTTCCCCAATCTGATGCTCGGTACATGCCTTCACCCTCTCAATCAATATCCTCCCATATAATTCACCAGAAATACTGAACAAACTTATACCTCTGTAATTTGAGCACTCACTCTTATCCCCTTTGCCTTTGTACAATGACACTATGCAAGCATTCCGCCAATCCTCAGGCAACTCACCATGAGTCATACATACATTAACTAACCTTACCAACCAGTCAATAATACAGTCACCCCCTCTTTTAATAAATTTCACTGCAATACCATCCAAACCTGCTGTCTTGCCGGCTTTCATCTTTCGCAAAGCTTTTATATATATATATATATATATATATATATATATATATATATATATATATATATATATATATATATATATATATATATATATATATATATATATATATTTCTTTCAAACTATTCGCCATTTCCCGCATTAGCGAGGTAGCGTTAAGAACAGAGGATTGGGCCTTTGAGGGAATACCCTCACCTGGCCCAATTCTCTGTTCCTTCTTTTGGAAAAAAAAAAAAAAAAACGAGAGAGAAGGATTTCCAGCTCCCCGCTCCCTCCCCTTTTAGTCGCCTTCTACGACACGCAGGGAATACGTGGGAAGTATTCTTAATCCCCTATCCCCAGGGATAGGGGATATATATATATATATATATATATATATATATATATATATATATGTATATATATATATATATATATATATATATATATATATATATATATATATATATATATATATATATATATATATATATATATATATATATATATATATGAAGAGTGAATGTTGGGGTGAAGAGGGTGGTGAGAGTAAGTGAGCTTGGGAAGGAGACTTGTGTGAAGAAGTACCAGGAGAGACTGAGTACAGAATGGAAAAAGGTGAGAGCAATGGAAGTAAGGGGAGTGGGGGAGGAATGGGATGTATTTAGGGAATCAGTGATGGATTGCGCAAAAGATGCTTGTGGCATGAGAAGAGTGGGAGTTGGGTTGATTAGAAAGTGTAGTGAGTGGTGGGATGAAGAAGTAAGAGTATTAGTGAAAGAGAAGAGAAAGGCATTTGGACGATTTTTGCAGGGAAAAAATGAAATTGAGTGGGAGACGTATAAAAGAAAGAGACAGGAGGTCAAGACAAAGGTGCAAGAGGTGAAAAAAAGGGCAAATGAGAGTTGGGGTGAGAGAGTATCGTTAAATTTTAGGGAGAATAAAAAGATGTTCTGGAAGGAGGTAAATAAAGTGCGTAAGACAAGGGAGCAAATGGGAACTTTAGTGAAGGGCGCAAATGGGGAGGTGATAACAAGTAGTGGTGATGTAAGAAGGAGATGGAGTGAGTATTTTGACGGTTTGTTGAATGTGTTTGATGACAGAGTGGCAGATATAGGGTGTTTTGGTCGATGTGGTGTGCAAAGTGCGAAGGTTAGGGAAAATGATTTGGTAAACAGAGAAGAGGTAGTAAAAGCTTTACGGAAGATGAAAGCCGGCAAGGCAGCAGGTTTGGATGGTATTGCAGTGGAATTTATTAAAAAAGAGGGTGACTGTATTGATGACTGGTTGGTAAGGTTATTTAATGTATGTATGACTCATGGTGAGGTGCCTGAGGAATGGCGGAATGCGTGCATAGTGCCATTGTACAAAGGCAAAGGGGATGAGAGTGAGTGCTCAAATTACAGAGGTATAAGTTTGTTGAGTATTCCTGGCAAATTGTATGGGAGGGTATTGATTGAGTGGGTGAAGGCATGTACAGAGCATCAGATTGGGGAAGAGCAGTGTGGTTTCAGAAGTGGTAGAGGATGTGTGGATCAGGTGTTTGCTTTGAAGAATGTATGTGAGAAATACTTAGAAAAGCAAATGGATTTGTATGTAGCATTTATGGATCTGCAGAAGGCATATGATAGAGTTGATAGAGATGCTCTGTGGAAGGTATTAAGAATATATGGTGTGGGAGGCAAGTTGTTAGAAGCAGTGAAAAGTTTTTATCGAGGATGTAAGGCATGTGTACGTGTAGGAAGAGAGGAAAGTGATTGGTTCTCAGTGAATGTAGGTTTGCGGCAGGGGTGTGTGATGTCTCCATGGTTGTTTAATTTGTTTATGGATGGGGTTGTTAGGGAGGTGAATGCAAGAGTTTTGGAAAGAGGGGCAAGTATGAAGTCTGTTGGGGATGAGAGAGCTTGGGAAGTGAGTCAGTTGTTGTTCGCTGATGATACAGCGCTGGTGGCTGATTCATGTGAGAAACTGCAGAAGCTGGTGACTGAGTTTGGTAAAGTGTGTGAAAGAAGAAAGTTAAGAGAAAATGTGAATAAGAGCAAGGTTATTAGGTACAGTAGGGTTGAGGGTCAAGTCAATTGGGAGGTGAGTTTGAATGGAGAAAAACTGGAGGAAGTGAAGTGTTTTAGATATCTGGGAGTGGATCTGGCAGCGGATGGAACCATGGAAGCGGAAGTGGATCATAGGGTGGGGGAGGGGGCGAAAATTCTGGGAGCCTTGAAGAATGTGTGGAAGTCGAGAACATTATCTCGAAAAGCAAAAATGGGTATGTTTGAAGGAACAGTGGTTCCAAGAATGTTGTATGGTTGCGAGGCGTGGGCTATGGATAGAGTTGTGCGCAGGAGGATGGATGTGCTGGAAATGAGATGTTTGAGGACAATGTGTGGTGTGAGGTGGTTTGATCGAGTAAGTAACGTAAGGGTAAGAGAGATGTGTGGAAATAAAAAGAGCGTGGTTGAGAGAGCAGAAGAGGGTGTGTTGAAATGGTTTGGTCACATGGAGAGAATGAGTGAGGAAAGATTGACCAAGAGGATATATGTGTCGGAGGTGGAGGGAACGAGGAGAAGAGGGAGACCAAATTGGAGGTGGAAAGATGGAGTGAAAAAGATTTTGTGTGATCGGGGCCTGAACATGCAGGAGGGTGAAAGGAGGGCAAGGAATAGAGTGAATTGGATCGATGTGGTATACTGGGGTTGACGTGCTGTCAGTGGGTTGAATCAGGGCATGTGAAGCGTCTGGGGTAAACCATGGAAAGCTGTGTAGGTATGTATATTTGCGTGTGTGGACGTGTACGTATATACATGTGTATGGGGGTGGGTTGGGCCATTTCTTTCGTCTGTTTCCTTGCGCTACCTCGCAAACGCGTTAGACAGCGACAAAGCAAAAAACAAAAAAATATATACATATATATATATATATATATATATATATATATATATATATATATATATATATATATATATATATATATATATATATATATATATATATATATATATATATATATATATATATATATATATTTTTTTTTTTTTTTTCTTTTCTTTTAAACTATTCGCCATTTCCCGCGTTAGCGAGGTAGCGTTAAGAACAGAGGATTGGGCCTTTGTGGAATATCCTCACCTGGCCCCCCCCCCCTTTGTTCCTTCTTTTGGAAAATTAAAAAAAAAACGAGAGGGGGGGGATTTCCAGCCCCCCGCTCCCTATATATATATATATATATATATATATATATATATATATAAATATATATATATATATATATATATATATATATTTATATATATATATATATATATATATATATATATATATATATATATATATATATATATATATATATATATATATATATATATATATATATATATATATATATATATATATATATATATATATATATAAAACTGATAACCCCAAGGAGAAATGAAACTCAATAAAGCCAAGTGTACTCTGGTGTAATCAAATCGTCCGGGTAGATACAAGAATGCGATAAAAACCTCAGAACACTCAGAGAAGCGGAATTAAGACGCCACTGGTGCACAGGCGCTTGTGGTTTATCGTGTTCGAGTCTGGCATCGCACCTGTCATGGAATCGTATTACGTGAACAGTACAGGAAACCGATTAAAAATTTCTCTTACAATAAAGCTATTCGGTTTATATAGACTTTACGTAATGTTCATGTTACATTTTTCTGGGTATTTAATAAGACTGGATTCAATTATACGTCTCTTGGTCAATGAGTTATAGGTTATAACTGAATTAGCAATCCTCCAGTCAGTATGATGGTTAAAATTTCCAGCTTGAATAAACAAAGCACTTGAATCATGTCCAATTCTTGTAATATACTTATGTTGCTTAAGTCGAACAGAGAGATCCTTGCCCTTCTGCAGACTGGTAAAGATCTCTCTGCTAGACTTAAGCAAGATAAACTTTGTATCAGAACAGGACAAGATTCGAATGCTTTTTGAATGATGTCAGAAACTGTGACCATCGTATTACTGGAAAGGTGAGAGTTCAGTTATAATTTGTAACCCCTTGCCCAAGAGTAATGTCACTAAATCTTCCCTTATTGAATACACAAAGAATTATAGCAAGAATATTGCTGAATGTCACTATTCCGGCCATTATTTACATTCACCTCCGGGTGATTTTTGGGTATCAAACTTCACATCCATCAATGATTTCTGTATCTTTTACAATAGATCCCACGTTTTTACGTGAAAAATCATCGTTCCCAAGGTACGTAGACATAATCTTATGTAATTCCTTGCAGAAATACCTAATTGTAACACCAAAAAGTTTCAGATTAGATAGACAGCTTGATACATCAGTCAAAACACTGCTCTGAGAATCACCAATATCAACTCGTAAATTTTCAAGTTAAGTGCCAACACATCTACACTTATCAGTTTGCACTTCGTTCTGTGCAATTTCATATTCTCCATAAATTTACTGCTATTGAAAGTCTTTTTGCTTGTCTTTTGGAGATGCTTTCCGTTACAAATTGCCAAATACTCTGCAACAAACATAGCTAGCTGTCCCTTAGCCTCGCTTGTGCCGTACACTTCTGGATGTTACTGGATTTTGGAAATTTATCTTTGATCATCTTACAACTCCACCTTTACAAAGAGTATGCTTTTCATTTACGTCTTTTTACACGCCTTGACTAATGCTGTAAGTCTAAGAATGCCTCCCAGCTCTCTTTTTCTAAGCTTGAGTGTGCATTGACCTTTTTTTTCAAGTTAATGAAGAACCGTCTCATTTCGTGAAAAGCAATATTCTAGCACTGGTGATGTGAGGGCGCCCATCGCCTAGGCTGAGAGACAAAAGTATTCAGATCACGATCACATCAGAACGTTTGAACTCATTTGCCAGGCCACTGACTAGGTCAAATAGAGCGATCTGAATTGCTGGACGGCATTACATACTCACAATCTTATAACCATCAAAGAGAAACACTAAGTAAGGTGTAGAAATCATATTGCATTTTGAAATCCGCCAGACTTACCCTTAGACAAGGTGAAGATCCGCCAAAATTTTCCTCTGTTCGCAGTAGGGTTGAGAAATCCTCTAAATTTAGTAAGATCCGCATTACTTATTTCCGTGGCAATTTTCTCATACATTATCACATCTCAGCAGCAAATACTCGAGGGGTTTTGACAGACGTCCCGACCAGACCAGATTATAAGTGACCTACTGTCGGAGCCACTTGTGTCACCAGGGAAGGGAAGATTTTGTGGAAATGGCAGCGCGGAGACGGTGTGGGTGTGATGGTTTGTTGGGAAGTATGCACATACAGGGAGCATTGGAGGGGTAGACGGATAGACAACTGGACGCTAGACTGGAGCTGGGGATAAGATAGATGCAAAGACGAAGGGAATATGGGAGATGGTTGGAGTGTATAAGTTATCTTAGGAGTTTTGGAATGGGTGGGTAGGGGTTCCTGTTAGGATGGAGGGGTTGGAGGGGTGAAAACTACAGAGATACGGGAGATGGAAGATGAGGGATGAAGGGAA
The DNA here is from genome assembly GCF_036320965.1 of Panulirus ornatus. NCBI lineage: Eukaryota > Metazoa > Arthropoda > Malacostraca > Decapoda > Palinuridae > Panulirus > Panulirus ornatus. The sequence continues at coordinate 5,116,866 of NC_092291.1, forward strand.
ATTGCAGGTGTGAGGAAGGTAAATGATGCAAGTGAGGTAGTAGCGTATGAAATGAGGGAAGATGCGCTATATGTACTGAGGAGTGAAGCGCTGCAAAGGATGGGAAATGCTATGATATAGGCACTGAGAAATGAATGGCTGTAGGGGTGAGTGATGATGCGGTACAGGTAATGAGGAATGGAGTGCAAGGGACGAGGAATGTTTGGTAACGGTACTGAGGAATGAAGGGGGTGAGGAAGGTGAGGGATTATACAGAAAAGGTTTAGAGGATTGAAGAGGTGCAGAAGGTGAGGGATGATAGTGTGTAGATACTGAGGAATGAAAGGGTTTAGGGGGTGAAGGAAGATACGGTGTAGGTAATGAGAAATGAACGGGTGTAAGGGGTGAAGGACGAAACGGTTTAGGCATTGAGGAATGAAGGGGTGCAGAAGTGAGGGATGATACGGTAAAGGTAGTGAGGAATAGATAGGTGTAGGGGTGAGAGATGATACGGTATAGGTACTGACGAATGAAGGGGTGTAGGGATGAAGAATGATACGGTATAGGTACTGACGAATGAAGGGGTGTAGGGATGAAGAATGATACGGTATAGGTACTGACGAATGAAGATGTGTAGGGGTGAGGGATGAACCTCTTAGGTATTGAGATATGAGGGTTGTAGGAGGTGAGGAATTACACGGTGTAGGTACTTAAGAATGAAGGTGTGTGGGAGGTGAGGGATGATGCAGTATAGGCTCTTAGGAATGAAGGGGTGAAGGCCGTGAGGTAAGATACAATGTTGGTACTAAATAAAGGGAAATAGGCGTGAGGGATAGTACGGTATACGTACTGAAGAATAAAAAGTTGCAAGATTAAGGGATGATAAGATATACGTTCTGAGGAATTAAGGGATGTTGGGGTGAAGGAAGATACATTATAGTTACTTAGGAATGAAGATGAGTAGGAATCGAGGGATGAAACGGTATAGGTACTGAGGAATGAAGGGGTGTAGGGGGTGAAGGATGATACGGTATAAGTAATGAAGAATGAAGGGGTGTATGCGATGAGGGATGATACGATATAGGTACTGGGGAATGAAAGGATGTAGAGGGTGAGGGATAATGCACTTTAAGTACTGATGTAAAGAGTGTAGAAGGTAAGTTATGATAGGTATTGAGAAATGAAGGGGTGTAGTGGTGAGGTATGATACATCATATATACTAAGGAATGAAGGGTTGTATGATGTGATGAATGATATGATATAGCTACTGGGGAATGAAAGGGTGTAGGGGGTGATGGATACTATGGTATAGGTACTGAGGAATAAAGGGGAGTAGAAGGTGAGGGATGATAAGGTATAGGTACCGAGAATGAAAGGTTTAGCTGGTGAGGGATGATACGGAAGAGAAACTGAGAAAGAAAGCGGTGTATGGGTGAGGAATGCTGCGGTATTGGTACTGAGGAATAAAGGGTTGTGAGGGATAAGGTAGTATACAATATAAGCACTTAGGAATGAAGGGGTAGGGGGTGAGGGATGATATGGTATAGGTACAAAGGAGTGAAGAGGTGTTGGTATGAGGTTTGATACGATATAGGTACTAAAGAATGAATGGGAGTAGTGGGTGAGGGATGATATGGTATAGCTTCTGAGCAATACATGGTGCAGGAGGTGATGGATGATAGGTTTAGGTACTGAGGAATGAAGGTGTGTAGAGATTGAGGGATGATAGATGTAGGTGCTGAGGAATGAAGAGGCCTAGGTGGTGAAGGATGATACGGAATAGGTACTAGGGAATGAAAGAGTATAGGGGATGAGGGTTGATGCGATTTAGGAACTGAGGAATGAAGGGATCTAAGGGGTAAAGTATTGTACGATATAGTTACATAGGAATGAAGGGGGTATTGGTGAGGGATGATACGGTATAGGTAATGAGGAATGAAGGGGTGTAGGGGGTGAGGGATGATATGATATAGGTACTGTACAACGGAATGAAGGGGTTGTATGGAGTGGAGAATTAGGTATAGATACTGAGGGATGAAGAGGTGTTGGGGTTACGTAAGATACGGTATAGGTAATGAGAAATGAAGAGGTGTAGGGGCGAGGTATGATACGGTATAGGTACTGAAGAATAAAGGGGTGCAGGCGTGAGGGATGATATGGTATAGGTACTGAGAAATAATGGGGTGTAGGTGGCAAACGATGAAACGGTATATGTACAGAGGAATGAAGGGGTTGTAGAAGGTGAAGGATGATACGGTATAGGTCAATACGGAAAAAGAGGTGTTGGGGTGAGGGAAGATAGGTATAGGTACTGAGGAATGAGGGGGGGGATAGGGTTGAGGGATGATACGGTATAAGTACGGAAGAATAATGGGCGTATGGGAAGAAACATAGAGTATAGGTACCGCGGAATGAAGAGGTGTTAGGGTGATGTACGATATGGTACAGGTACTTAGGAATGAAGGAGTAGGGGTGAGGGAATTGTACGATATAGGTGCTGAGTAATGAAGCGGTGTAGGGGGTGAGGGATGATATTGTATAGGTCATTTGGAATGAAGAGGTGTTAGTGTGAGGCAGGATAGATATAGGTACCGAGGAAGGAGGGGTGTAGGAGTGAGAGATAATACGGTGTACGTAATAAGGAATGAAGAGGTGTTGACGGTTAGGGATGATAGGTATGGGACACTGAGGAATCAGGGGGTGTAGGTGGTGATGGATGATACAGTGCAGATAGTGGCGAATGAAGGTGTGTAGGTGGTGAGGAACGGTAACGAATAGGTAATGAGGAATGAAGAAGTATAAAGTGTGAGGAATGATAGGTATATGGACTGAGGAATGAAGGAGTGTAGGTGGTGAGGGATGATACCGTATAGGTACTATGAAATGAAATGGTGTTGGGTGTGTGGGATGATAAGCTATCCGTACTGAGGAAAGAAGTGAGGAAAGAAGGGATGTAGCTGTTTGGTTATGTTACGCGATAGGCACTGAGTATTTAAGGGATATACGGGAGAGTGACGGTACGATATAAGTTCTGAAGAATGAAGGGGTGTAGGAGTGAGAGATTCTACGTTAAATCTATTGAAGAATGAGGGAGGGTGGAAGGTGAGAAATTATACGGTATAGTTACAGAGGAATGAAGGGGTGTATGGGTGAGGGATGATACGGTATATGTACTGAGGAATGGCGTGGTGTAGAAAGTGAGGGATGATGCATTATAGGAACTGAGGAATGAAGGGGTTTATAGGGTAAGGGATGAAACGGTATGCGTACTGAGGAATGAATGGGTGTAGGGGTGAGTGATGATGCGGTATAGGTACTGAGGAATGATGGAGTGTAGGTATGAGGGATGATATGGTATAGGTAATTTGGAATAAAGGGCTGTAAGCGTGAGGGATGATACCGTATAGGTACAAGGAAATAAGGGGTGTAGGAATGAGAGATGATAAGGCATACGTCCTGAGGATGAAGGGTTGTAGGGGTTAAGGATGATACGGTATTGGTACTTAGGAAGGAAAAGGAGTAGGTATGAGGGTTGAAACGGTATTGATAATGAGGAATGGAGGGGTGTATGGTGTGAGGGATAATACGGTATAGGTACTAAGGAGTGAAGGGGTGTAGGTGTGAGTGATGATAGGTATAGGCACTAAAGAATGAAAAAGTGTAGGTGGTGAAGGATGATAAGGTATAGGTACTGAGGAATGTAGGGATGGAGATGATGATGATAGGTATACGTACTGAGGAATGAAGAGGTGAAGGTGATAAATGATGATATAGTATAGGTAAGATGAATGAAAGGGTTTAGATGGTGAGGGATGATACGGTATATATTTTGAGAAATGAAGGTGTGTACGGGGTGAGGTATGAAACGGTATAGGTACTTAGGAATGAAGGGATGTCGAGGTAAGAGATGACATGGTTTAGGTACTTAGGAATGAACGGGTGTAGGGTTGAGGGATGTTACGGTATAGATGCTGCGGAATACAGCGGTGTATGTGTGAGGGTCGATACAAAATAAGTACTGAGGTTGAAGAGGTGTAGGAATGAGAGATGATAAGTGTACGTCCTGGGCAATGGAAGGGTATAGGGAATGAGGGATTATACTGTATTGGTAATAATGAATGAATGGGTGTGATGGTGAGGGATGATATGGAAAAGGTACTGAGGAATTAAGGGGTGTAAGGGATGAGGGATGAAAGTATAGGTACTGAGGAGTAAAGGGGTCTGGAGGGTGCTGGATGATACGATATAGGAACTGAGAAATGAAGGGTGTAAGGAGTTATGGATGATACGATGCACTTAATGAAGAATGAAATGGTATAGGGGTAAGGGATGATACGGTATAAGTACTTAGGAATGAAAGGGAGTGGGGGTGATAGATGATACGGTATAGGTACTGAGGGATGAAGAGGTGTACATGTTGAGGAATGAAACGCTAAAGGTACTGAGGAATGATACTTTGTGGAAGGTTAGGGATTATAGGTACTGAAGAATGAAGGAGTGTAGGGGTGAGGGATGATATGATAGACTTACTGAAAGATGATGAGGTGTAAAGGTGAGGGAGGTAACGATATAGACACTGAGGAATGAAGGGGTGTAGAGATTAAGAGATGATACGGTATAAGTAATGAGGAATGAAGGGGTATATGGGATGAAGAATGATAGGTATATGTAATGACGATTGACAGGGCGTAGTTGGTAAAGTATGATACGGCATAGGTGCTGAGAAATGAAGTTATGTAAGTTGTGAGGGTTGATACGGCATACGTACTAAAGAATGAAGGGGTACAAGGGATGAGCGGTGATAGGTATAAGCACTGAAAAATGAAGGGAAGTAGATGATGAGGGGTGACACGCTATAGGCGTAGAGATGAGGGAAGATACGCTACAGATAATGAGGAACGAAGGGCTGAGTGGAGTGAGCGATGTTATACTAAAAGTACTGAAGATTGAAGGGGTATATGGGTGAGTGATGATGCGTGAACGTTGATTAGGAATGAAGGGGTGTATGGGGTGAGCGATGATACGATAACGGTAATGAGGAATGAAAGGGTGAGAAAGTTGAGGGATTATATGGTATAGGTTCAGAGGAATTAAGGGGTGCAAGGGTGTGGGGTGATAGGGTATAGGTACTGATGAATGAAAGCGTGAAGACGTGAGGGATGATACGGTGTAATTAATAAGGAATGAATGGATTTATGTGGTGAGGGATGAAACAGAATAGGATTTGAGGAATGAAGGGGTGTAGGGGGTGAGGGATGATACGGTATAGGTACTGAGGAATTAGGGGATGCATGGGTGAGGGATGAACCGGTATAGGAACTGAGGAACGAAGGGGTGTAGGAGGTGAGGAATGATATAATATAGGGTCTTAGGAATGAAGGTGTGTGGGAGGTGAGGGATATACGTTACAGGTACTTAGGAATGAAAGAGTGCAGGGGGTGAGGGAAGATGTAGTGTTGGTACTGAGGAATAAAAGGATGTAGTCGTGAGGTATAATGCGGTATACGTACTGAAGAATGAGAGGGTGTAAGAGTAAGGGATGATAAGATATATGTTCTAAGGCATTTAGGGGTGTAGGTGGTGAAGGGAGGTATTATATAGTTACTTAGGAATGAAGAGGAGTAGGAGTTGAGGGATGAAACGGTATAGGTACCGAGGAATGAATGAGTGTAGTGGGTGAGGGATGATACGGTATATGTAATGAGGAATGAAGGGGTGTAGGTGGAGAGGGATGATACTGAGGAATGAAAGGCTGTAGGAGGTGAGGGATAATTCAGTATAGGTAATGATGAATACAGGGGTGTGGAAATTAAGGTATGGTAAGTATTGAGGAATGAAGGAGTTTAGGGGTGAAGTGTGATACGGCATATGTTCTGAGGAATGAAGGTGTGCAGGGGATGATGGATGATATGGCATAGCTACTTTGGAATGAAGTAGTGTAGGGGGGACAGATGATATGGTATAGCTACTTTGGAATGAAGGAGTGTGGAAGGTGAGGGATGATACGTTGTAGGTACTGAAGAATGTGAGGTCTAAGGGATGAAGGATGATAGGGTACAGGTAGTGACTAAGAAAGTGGTGTAAGGCTGAGGAATGTTGCAGTATTAGTACTGAGGAAAAAAGGGGTGTAGCGGTTGAAGGATGATATGATACAGGTACTACGGAATGAGGGGCTATAGAGGGTGAGAGATGATACGGTATAGATACTAAGGAATGAATGGGTGCATGAAGTGAAGGATCATATGGAGTATAAGTACTGATGTTAGGATGAGGTGGTGTATGGTATAGGTACTTCGGAATAAAGCGGTGTAGGAGTAAGGGATGATACGGTATAGGGAATGAGAAATAAAAGGGTGTAAGTGTGAGAGATGATGTAGTATAGATGCGGATGAATGAAGGGGTTTAGGTAGCGAGGAATGAAACTATGCAAGTGCTGAGGAATGAAGGGATGTAGGGTGTGACTGATGATAAGGTATAGGAAATGGGGAATGAAGAAGTATTGGAATGAGGGAGGATAGGTATAGGTACTTAGGAATGAGGTGGTGCAGGGATGAGGGATGATACAATATAGGTAATGAGGAATGAAGAGGTGTTGAATGTTGGAGATGATAGGTATAGGTTCTGAGGAATGAAGGGGTGTAGATGGTGAGGGATTATACAGTATAGGTGCTGAATAATGAAGTGGTGTAGTTGGTGAGGGATGACATGGTATAGATCCTGAGGAATGAAGTGGTATAGGGGGTGAGGGATGATAGGTACATGTACTGAGGAATGAAGGAGTGCAGGTGATGAGGGATGATACGGTTTAGGTACTGGGTAGTGAAAGGGGGTCGGGTATGTGGGCTGATAAGGTATACGTACTAAGGAATGAAGGGATATAACTGTTGGGGGATGTTAAGGTATAGGTATTGAGGAATGAAGGTTATAAGTATGAGTGATGATACGTTATGCGTACTGAGGAATAAAAGGGTGTAGAGGGTAAGGTACAATAGGTTAAAGGTACTAAGGGATGAAGGGACGTGGAAAGAGAGGAATTTTACGGTATAAGTACAGAGGAATGAAGGTGTGTAGGGGTGAGGGATGATACATTATATGTACTGAGTATCGAAGGGGTATAGAGAGTGAGGGATGATACGGTACACATATTGAGGAATAAAGGGGTTTTGTTTGAGGGATGAAACGGTATAGGTAATGAGGAATAATTGGGTGTCGGGGTGATTGATGATGCAGTATTGGTATTAAGGATTGAAGGGGTTTGGCGCGGGGAGAATGAATAAAAGTGTTTAGGGGGTGAGGGATGATATAGTATATGTATGAAAAGTTGAGGGATGTAAAGGGTGAGAGATTATAAGTATAGGTGCTAAGGAATGAAGAGTTGTACGCCGTGAGGGATGATACGGTATTGGGACTTAGCATTGAAGGGTTGTAGTGGGTGAAGGTAAAGCGGTACAGGTTCTGAGGAATGAATAAAGTGGTGCAGGTGATGAGGGATGATACGTTAAAGGTACTGAGGAATGAAGGGGTGTAGAAGAAAAGGAATTATGCGGGATAGGCACAGATGAATGGCGTGTAGGGAGTGAGGGATGATAGGTATATGTACTGAGAAATCAAGGGATGTAGAGAGTGATAGATGATACGGTATAGGAAATGAGGAATGAAAGGGTGTATGGAGTGAGGGATGAAAAGGTATAGGAACTGAGGAGTGAATGGGTGTGGGGGAGAGAGATTTTGCAGTCTAGTTACTGAGGAATAAAGGGGTATAGAGGGTGAAGAATGTTACAATATAGGTACTGAGGATTGAATGGGTGCGGAAAGGGGTGGGGGGGGGGGAGATGAAGCCGTTTAGGTACTTAGGAATAAACGGGTGTAAATGGTATACGGTATAAGCACTCGGGAATAAATGTGTTTGGGGGATGAGGGATGATATAGTACAGATAAGAGAAGCAAAAGAGTGTAGAGCATGAGTGATTACACGGTATAGGTGCTAAGGAACGAAGGGTTGTATGGGGTGAGAGATGACACGGTAGAGGTACTGATAAATACAGGAATGTAGAGGTGAGGAATGCTGCGGTATTGGTACTGAGGAATAAAGGATGTAGGTGGTGAGGGATGATATAGTATGGGTACTTAGAAATAAAGAGATGTTGGTGTGAGAGATGATACTTTATAGGAAAAAGAGGAATGAACGTGTTAATGGGGTGAGGCAGGAAACGGTATAGGTACTGAGGAATGAAAGGGTGTGGGGTTGAGTGATGATGCGTTATGGGTACTGAGGAAGAAAGGGGGTGTAGAGGGTGAGGGACGTTAGGTTTAGGTACTGAAGATTGAGGGGGGTGTGAAATGGGGGAATGATTCCGTGTAGGGACTGAGGAGTAAAGGGGTGTAATCAGTGAGGGATTTTACGGTATAGGTACTCGGGAATGAATTGTTTAGGGGTTGAGGGGTGATATAGTATAGGGATGAGAATCTAATGGGATGTAGAGCGTGAGAGATTATATGGTATAGGTGCTAAGGAATGAAGGGTTTTATGTGGTGAGAAATGATACAGTAGAGTATGGTGTGAGGGGTAATACCGTATAGATACAAAGGAATGAAGGGGTGTTGAGAGGTGTAATGATGCCGTATAGGTACTGAGGGATAAAGGGGTGCAATGGTGTGAGGGGTTATACGGTATATGGTACTCAGAAACAAGAGCTTAGGGAGTGAGGGATGATACAGTACATGTATTGAAAATTTAAGCTATGTAGAGGGTGAGGGATTATACGGTATAGGGACTAATGAATGAAGGGTGTAGGGTGGGGGATGATACTGTAGATGTAATGAGGAACGAAGGAATGTAGAATTGAGGATGATGCTGTATAAGTCCTGAGGAATGAAGGAGTGAAGAAGATGCGCAGTGATACGGGAAAGGTACCGAGGAATGGTAGGGTGAACAAGGTGAGGGATTATACGGTATAGGTACTGAGGGATGAAAGGGTTTAAGGGTAAGAAATGATACGGTATGCATTTTGAGGTATGAAGGGGCTTAGAGGGTGAAGTATGAAACGGTATAGGTACTTAGGAATGAAGAAGTGTTGGGGTGAAGGATGATATGGTATAGGTGCTTAGAAATGACAGGTGAAAGGGGTGAGGTATGATGCGGTATAGGTGCTGAGGAATACAGCGGTGAAAGTGTAAGGGACGATACGGAATAAGTATTGATGTTGAAATAGTGTAGGAAATGAGGAATGATATATTTATGACCTGAGCAATGTAAGGATATAGGGGGTGTAGGATGATACTGTATATGTACTGAGCAATGAAGGATTGTAGGGTGTACGGGATGATACGATATAAGTACTGAGGATTTGAAGGGATGTGGAAGGGAGGTAATGATGCCATATAGGTACTAAGGAATAAAGGGGCGTAGTGGATGATTATACATTATAAGTACTGAGGAATAAAAAGTTTTAGGGGGGGTGAGAGATGATATATGTATGAAAATTAAAGGGATGTAAAGGGTGAGAGATTATGCGGTATAGGTGTTAAAGAATGAAGGGATGATACGGTATAGGTACTTAGAATAAAGGGATTTGGGATTTGAGCGATGATACAGGATAGGTACTTAGGAACGAATAGGTGTAGTGGGTGAGGGATTATACGGTATAGATAATGGGGAATGACGAGGTGTTAGGGAGAGGGAGGATAGGTATACGTACTTAGGAATGAAGGGGTGTAGGAGTAAGAAATGATACGGTATAGGAAATAAGGAATAAAGGTGTTGACGGTGAGGGATGATAGGTATAGGTACGGAAAATGAAGGAGTGTAGGTGGTGAGGGATAATACAGTGTAGGTACTGAGGAATGAAGGGGTGTATGTGGTGAGGGATGAATAGGGGTTGAGGGATGATAGGTATATGGACTGAGGAATGAAGGAGTGTAGGTGGAGAGGGATGATACCGTATAGGTACTATGAAATGAAATGGTGTTGGGTGTGTGGGATGATAAGCTATCCGTACTGAGGAAAGAAGTGAGGAAAGAAGGGATGTAGCTGTCTGGTTATGTTACGCGATAGGCACTGAGTATTTAAGGGATATACGGGAGAGTGACGGTACGATATAAGTTCTGAAGAATGAAGGGGTGTAGGAGTGAGAGATTCTACGTTAAATCTATTGAAGAATGAGGGAGCGTGGAAGGTGAGAAATTATACGGTATAGTTACAGAGGAATGAAGGGGTGTATGGGTGAGGGATGATACGGTATATGTACTGAGGAATGGCGTGGTGTAGAAAGTGAGGGATGATGCATTATAGGAACTGAGGAATGAAGGGGTTTATAGGGTAAGGAATGAAACGGTATGCGTACTGAGGAATGAATGGGTGTAGGGGTGAGTGATGATGCGGTATAGGTACTGAGGAATGATGGAGTGTAGGTATGAGGGATGATATGGTATAGGTAATTTGGAATAAAGGGCTGTAAGCGTGAGGGATGATACCGTATAGGTACAAGGAAATAAGGGGTGTAGGAATGAGAGATGATAAGGCATACGTCCTGAGGATGAAGGGTTGTAGGGGTTAAGGATGATACGGTATTGGTACTTAGGAAGGAAAAGGAGTAGGTATGAGGGTTGAAACGGTATTGATAATGAGGAATGGAGGGGTGTATGGTGTGAGGGATAATACGGTATAGGTACTAAGGAGTGAAGGGGTGTAGGTGTGACTGATGATAGGTATAGGCACTAAAGAATGAAAAAGTGTAGGTGGTGAAGGATGATAAGGTATAGGTACTGAGGAATGTAGGGATGGAGATGATGATGATAGGTATACGTACTGAGGAATGAAGAGGTGAAGGTGATAAATGATGATATAGTATAGGTAAGATGAATGAAAGGGTTTAGATGGTGAGGGATGATACGGTATATATTTTGAGAAATGAAGGTGTGTACGGGGTGAGGTATGAAACGGTATAGGTACTTAGGAATGAAGGGATGTCGAGGTAAGAGATGACATGGTTTAGGTACTTAGGAATGAACGGGTGTAGGGTTGAGGGATGTTACGGTATAGATGCTGCGGAATACAGCGGTGTATGTGTGAGGGTCGATACAAAATAAGTACTGAGGTTGAAGAGGTGTAGGAATGAGAGATGATAAGTGTACGTCCTGGGCAATGGAAGGGTATAGGGAATGAGGGATTATACTGTATTGGTAATAATGAATGAGTGGGTGTGATGGTGAGGGATGATACGGAAAAGGTACTGAGGAATTAAGGGGTGTAAGGGGTGAGGGATGAAAGTATAGGTACTGAGGAGTAAAGGGGTCTGGAGGGTGCTGGATGATACGATATAGGAACTGAGAAATGAAGGGTGTAAGGAGTTATGGATGATACGATGCACTTAATGAAGAATGAAATGGTATAGGGGTAAGGGATGATACGGTATAAGTACTTAGGAATGAAAGGGAGTGGGGGTGATAGATGATACGGTATAGGTACTGAGGGATGAAGAGGTGTACATGTTGAGGAATGAAACGCTAAAGGTACTGAGGAATGATACTTTGTGGAAGGTTAGGGATTATAGGTACTGAAGAATGAAGGGGTGTAGGGGTGAGGGATGATATGACAGACTTACTGAAAGATGATGAGGTGTAAAGGTGAGGGAGGTAACGATATAGACACTGAGGAATGAAGGGGTGTAGAGATTAAGAGATGATACGGTATAAGTAATGAGGAATGAAGGGGTATATGGGATGAAGAATGATAGGTATATGTAATGACGATTGACAGGGCGTAGTTGGTAAAGTATGATACGGCATAGGTGCTGAGAAATGAAGTTATGTAAGTTGTGAGGGTTGATACGGCATACGTACTAAAGAATGAAGGGGTACAAGGGATGAGCGGTGATAGGTATAAGCACTGAAAAATGAAGGGAAGTAGATGATGAGGGGTGACACGCTATAGGCGTAGAGATGAGGGAAGATACGCTACAGATAATGAGGAACGAAGGGCTGAGTGGAGTGAGCGATGTTATACTAAAAGTACTGAAGATTGAAGGGGTATATGGGTGAGTGATGATGCGTGAACGTTGATTAGGAATGAAGGGGTGTATGGGGTGAGCGATGATACGATAACGGTAATGAGGAATGAAAGGGTGAGAAAGTTGAGGGATTATATGGTATAGGTTCAGAGGAATTAAGGGGTGCAAGGGTGTGGGGTGATAGGGTATAGGTACTGATGAATGAAAGCGTGAAGACGTGAGGGATGATACGGTGTAATTAATAAGGAATGAATGGATTTATGTGGTGAGGGATGAAACAGAATAGGATTTGAGGAATGAAGGGGTGTAGGGGGTGAGGGATGATACGGTATAGGTACTGAGGAATTAGGGGATGCATGGGTGAGGGATGAACCGGTATAGGAACTGAGGAACGAAGGGGTGTAGGAGGTGAGGAATGATATAATATAGGGTCTTAGGAATGAAGGTGTGTGGGAGGTGAGGGATATACGTTACAGGTACTTAGGAATGAAAGAGTGCAGGGGGTGAGGGAAGATGTAGTGTTGGTACTGAGGAATAAAAGGATGTAGTCGTGAGGTATGATGCGGTATACGTACTGAAGAATGAGAGGGTGTAAGAGTAAGGGATGATAAGATATATGTTCTAAGGCATTTAGGGGTGTAGGTGGTGAAGGGAGGTATTATATAGTTACTTAGGAATGAAGAGGAGTAGGAGTTGAGGGATGAAACGGTATAGGTACCGAGGAATGATTGAGTGTAGTGGGTGAGGGATGATACGGTATATGTAATGAGGAATGAAGGGGTGTAGGTGGAGAGGGATGATACTGAGGAATGAAAGGCTGTAGGAGGTGAGGGATAATTCAGTATAGGTAATGATGAATACAGGGGTGTGGAAATTAAGGTATGGTAAGTATTGAGGAATGAAGGAGTTTAGGGGTGAAGTGTGATACGGCATATGTTCTGAGGAATGAAGGTGTGCAGGGGATGATGGATGATATGGCATAGCTACTTTGGAATGAAGTAGTGTAGGGGGGACAGATGATATGGTATAGCTACTTTGGAATGAAGGGGTGTGGAAGGTGAGGGATGATACGTTGTAGGTACTGAAGAATGTGAGGTCTAAGGGATGAAGGATGATAGGGTACAGGTAGTGACTAAGAAAGTGGTGTAAGGCTGAGGAATGTTGCAGTATTAGTACTGAGGAAAAAAGGGGTGTAGCGGTTGAAGGATGATATGATACAGGTACTACGGAATGAGGGGCTATAGAGGGTGAGAGATGATACGGTATAGATACTAAGGAATGAATGGGTGCATGAAGTGAAGGATCATATGGAGTATAAGTACTGATGTTAGGATGAGGTGGTGTATGGTATAGGTACTTCGGAATAAAGCGGTGTAGGAGTAAGGGATGATACGGTATAGGGAATGAGAAATAAAAGGGTGTAAGTGTGAGAGATGATGTAGTATAGATGCGGATGAATGAAGGGGTTTAGGTAGCGAGGAATGAAACTATGCAAGTGCTGAGGAATGAAGGGATGTAGGGTGTGACTGATGATAAGGTATAGGAAATGGGGAATGAAGAAGTATTGGAATGAGGGAGGATAGGTATAGGTACTTAGGAATGAGGTGGTGCAGGGATGAGGGATGATACAATATAGGTAATGAGGAATGAAGAGGTGTTGAATGTTGGAGATGATAGGTATAGGTTTTGAGGAATGAAGGGGTGTAGATGGTGAGGGATTATACAGTATAGGTGCTGAAGAATGAAGTGGTGTAGTTGGTGAGGGATGACATGGTATAGATCCTGAGGAATGAAGTGGTATAGGGGGTGAGGGATTATAGGTACATGTACTGAGGAATGAAGGAGTGCAGGTGATGAGGGATGATACGGTTTAGGTACTGGGTAGTGAAAGGGGGTCGGGTATGTGGGCTGATAAGGTATACGTACTAAGGAATGAAGGGATATAACTGTTGGGGGATGTTAAGGTATAGGTATTGAGGAATGAAGGTTATAAGTATGAGTGATGATACGTTATGCGTACTGAGGAATAAAAGGGTGTAGAGGGTAAGGTACAATAGGTTAAAGGTACTAAGGGATGAAGGGACGTGGAAAGAGAGGAATTTTACGGTATAAGTACAGAGGAATGAAGGTGTGTAGGGGTGAGGGATGATACATTATATGTACTGAGTATCGAAGGGGTATAGAGAGTGAGGGATGATACGGTACACATATTGAGGAATAAAGGGGTTTTGTTTGAGGGATGAAACGGTATAGGTAATGAGGAATAATTGGGTGTCGGGGTGATTGATGATGCAGTATTGGTATTAAGGATTGAATGGGTTTGGCGCGGGGAGAATGAATAAAAGTGTTTAGGGGGTGAGGGATGATATAGTATATGTATGAAAAGTTGAGGGATGTAAAGGGTGAGAGATTATAAGTATAGGTGCTAAGGAATGAAGAGTTGTACGCCGTGAGGGATGATACGGTATTGGGACTTAGCATTGAAGGGTTGTAGTGAGTGAAGGTAAAGCGGTACAGGTTCTGAGGAATGAATAAAGTGGTGCAGGTGATGAGGGATGATACGTTAAAGGTACTGAGGAATGAAGGGGTGTAGAAGAAAAGGAATTATGCGGGATAGGCACAGATGAATGTCGTGTAGGGAGTGAGGGATGATAGGTATATGTACTGAGAAATCAAGGGATGTAGAGAGTGATGGATGATACGGTATGGGAAATGAGGAATGAAGGGGTGTATGGAGTGAGGGATGAAAAGGTATAGGAACTGAGGAGTGAATGGGTGTGGGGGAGAGAGATTTTGCAGTCTAGTTACTGAGGAATAAAGGGGTATAGAGGGTGAAGAATGTTACAATATAGGTACTGAGGATTGAATGGGTGCGGAAAGGGGTGGGGGGGGGGGAGATGAAGCCGTTTAGGTACTTAGGAATAAACGGGTGTAAATGGTATACGGTATAAGCACTCGGGAATGAATGTGTTTGGGGGATGAGGGATGATATAGTACAGATAAGAGAAGCAAAAGAGTGTAGAGCATGAGTGATTACACGGTATAGGTGCTAAGGAACGAAGGGTTGTATGGGGTGAGAGATGACACGGTAGAGGTACTGATAAATACAGGAATGTAGAGGTGAGGAATGCTGCGGTATTGGTACTGAGGAATAAAGGATGTAGGTGGTGAGGGATGATATAGTATGGGTACTTAGAAATAAAGAGATGTTGGTGTGAGAGATGATACTTTATAGGAAAAAGAGGAATGAACGTGTTAATGGGGTGAGGCAGGAAACTGTATAGGTACTGAGGAATGAAAGGGTGTGGGGTTGAGTGATGATGCGTTATGGGTACTGAGGAAGAAAGGGGTGTAGAGGGTGAGGGACGTTAGGTTTAGGTACTGAAGATTGAGGGGGTGTGAAATGGGGGAATGATTCCGTGTAGGGACTGAGGAGTAAAGGGGTGTAATCAGTGAGGGATTTTACGGTATAGGTACTCGGGAATGAATTGTTTAGGGGTTGAGGGGTGATATAGTATAGGGATGAGAATCTAATGGGATGTAGAGCGTGAGAGATTATATGGTATAGGTGCTAAGGAATGAAGGGTTTTATGTGGTGAGAAATGATACAGTAGAGTATGGTGTGAGGGGTAATACCGTATAGATACAAAGGAATGAAGGGGTGTTGAGAGGTGTAATGATGCCGTATAGGTACTGAGGGATAAAGGGGTGCAATGGGTGAGGGGTTATACGGTATATGGTACTCAGAAACAAGAGCTTAGGGAGTGAGGGATGATACAGTACATGTATTGAAAATTTAAGCTATGTAGAGGGTGAGGGATTATACGGTATAGGGACTAATGAATGAAGGGTGTAGGGTGGGGGATGATACTGTAGATGTAATGAGGAACGAAGGAATGTAGAATTGAGGATGATGCTGTATAAGTCCTGAGGAATGAAGGAGTGAAGAAGATGCGCAGTGATACGGGAAAGGTACCGAGGAATGGTTGGGTGAACAAGGTGAGGGATTATACGGTATAGGTACTGAGGGATGAAAGGGTTTAAGGGTAAGAAATGATACGGTATGCATTTTGAGGTATGAAGGGGCTTAGAGGGTGAAGTATGAAACGGTATAGGTACTTAGGAATGAAGAAGTGTTGGGGTGAAGGATGATATGGTATAGGTGCTTAGAAATGACAGGTGAAAGGGTGAGGTATGATGCGGTATAGGTGCTGAGGAATACAGCGGTGAAAGTGTAAGGGACGATACGGAATAAGTATTGATGTTGAAATAGTGTAGAAATGAGGAATGATATATTTATGACCTGAGCAATGTAAGGATATAGGGGGTGTAGGATGATACTGTATATGTACTGAGCAATGAAGGATTGTAGGGTGTACGGGATGATACGATATAGGTACTGAGGATTTGAAGGGATGTGGAAGGGAGGTAATGATGCCATATAGGTACTAAGGAATAAAGGGGCGTAGTGGATGATTATACATTATAAGTACTGAGGAATAAAAAGTTTTAGGGAGGGTGAGAGATGATATATGTATGAAAATTAAAGGGATGTAAAGGGTGAGAGATTATGCGGTATAGGTGTTAAAGAATGAAGGGATGATACGGTATAGGTACTTAGAATAAAGGGATTTGGGATTTGAGTGATGATACAGGATAGGTACTTAGGAACGAATAGGTGTAGTGGGTGAGGGATTATACGGTATAGATAATGGGGAATGACGAGGTGTTAGGGAGAGGGAGGATAGGTATACGTACTTAGGAATGAAGGGGTGTAGGAGTAAGAAATGATACGGTATAGGAAATAAGGAATAAAGAGGTGTTGACGGTGAGGGATGATAGGTATAGGTACGGAAAATGAAGGAGTGTAGGTGGTGAGGGATAATACAGTGTAGGTACTGAGGAATGAAGGGGTGTATGTGGTGAGGGATGAATAGGGGTTGAGGGATGATAGGTATATGTATTGAGGAATGAAGGAGTGTAGGGGGTGCGGGAATGTACTGTATTGGCACTGGGAAATGAAAGGATGTCGGAGATGTGGGATAATATGCTATACATATTGAGGAATGAATGGATGAAATTTTGTGGGGGATAATACGCAATAAGTACTGAGGATTTAGGGATATTGGTGAAGTGATGACATTGTATAGGTGCCGACGAATGAAGTGGTGGATAAGGGATGATACGTTAAAAGTATTGAGGAATGAAGGAGCGCGGAAGGAGAGGAACTATATATTATAGGTACCGAGGAATGAAGAGGTGTAGGTGGTAAGGGATGATAGGTATATGTACTGAGGAATGAAGGGGTGTAGAGAGTGAGGGATTATACGTTATATGATATGAGGAATGAAGGAGTGTATGGGGTGAAGGATGAAAAGTATAGGTACTGAGGAATGAATGGGTGTGGGGATGAGTGATAATGCGGTAAAGTTACTGAGGAATAAAGGGGTATAGGGGGCGAGGGATGTTACGATATAGGTAATGAGGATTGGAGGGGTGTGGATGGATGGGTGGGGATGAAACCGCATAGGTACTGAAGAATAAAAGTGTGTAAGTGATGAGGGATTATACGGTATAGGTACTCGGAAATAAATGTGTTAAGGAGTGAGGTATGATACAGTACAGGTATGAGAAACAAAGGGGTGTACAGCGTAAGGGACTATACTGTAGAGGTGTTAAGGAATGAAGGGTTGTAGGGACTGTGAGATAATACGGTAAAGGTAATGATAAATCAAGGGGTGTAGAGGTGAGGAATACTGCGGTACTGGCACTGAGGAATAAAGGATGTAGGTGGAGGGATGATATGATACAGGTACATAGGAATGAAGGAGTGTAGAAGTGAGAAATAATACGGTATAGGAAAAAGAGGAATGACGGGGTTAATGGGGGGAGAGGTGAAACAGTATAGGTTCTGAGAAATGAAAGAGTGTGGGGGTGAGTGATGATGAGCTATAGGTACTGAGGAATGAAGGGGTGTAGGGGGGTAAGGTAAGTTACGGTTCAGGTACTGAAGATTGAAGGGGTGTGGAATGCGGAGAATGATTCCGTATAGGTGTAGAATGAGAAATAAAGGGGGTGTAATTGGTGAGGTATTATACAGTAAGGGTACTCGGGAATAAATGTGTTTAGTGGTTAAGGGATGATATAGTATAGGTTGAGAAACAAAGGGGTGTAGAAAGTGAGGAATTATACGGTAAAGGTGCTAAGGAATGAAGGGTTGTAGGGGTGAGGAATGATACGGTACAGGTACTGATAAATGAAGGGTGTAGGGGTGAAGAGTGCTGCGGTATTGGTACTGAGGAATAAGGGGTGTAGGTGGTGAGTTATGATATAGTATAGGTACTTAGAAATGAAGGGGTGTAGGTGTGGGAGATGATACGGCTTAGGTACCAAGGAGTGAAGGGGTGTAGGGGTGAGGGATGACAGGTACAGGTACTGAAGAATGAAGATGTGTAGGTGGTAAGTGATGATAAGATATCGATACTGAGGATTGTAAGGTTGTAGGGGATGAGTATGATAGTTATACGTACTGAGGAATAAAGAGATGTAGGTGATGAGGGATGATACATTAGAGGTGCTATAAATGAAAGGATGTAGGGGTGAGGGATGATACGCTATTGATAATGAATGAAGCTATGTAAAGGTGAGGATGATACGATATAGGCGTAAGGGATGAAAGGCTATAGGGGTTGAGGAATGACACGGTAAAGGTACTGAGGTATGGTAGGATGTGCAAGGTGAGGGATTATACGGTGTAGGTACTTAGGAATGATAGGGTGTTAGAGTGAGGAATGATACTGTATATGTTTTGAGATATGAAGGGGTGTAGGGGGTGAGGTATGAAAAGTCATAGGTAGGTAGGATTGAAGGGGTGTCGGAGTGATGAATGGGATGGTATTGGTGCTTAGGAATGAACGGATGTAGGGGTGAGGGATGATAAGGTATAGATGCCGAGGAATACAGCTGTGTAGGTGTTACGGACGATATGGAAAAGGTACTGAGGTTGAAGAGGTGTAGGAATGAGGGATGATAAATTTACGTTTCTGAGCAATGAAAGAGTAAATGGGATGTGGGATGATACTCTATAGGTACTGAGGAATGAAGGGGTGTACGGTGTGAGGGATGATACGGTATAGGTACTGCGGATTGAAGAGGTGTGGAAGGGGGATCATGATGACGTATACATACTGAGGGAAAAGGGGTATAGTGGGTGATTGATTATACGGTCTAGGTACTCAGGAACAAAAGTGTTTAGGGGGTAAATGATGATATCGTAAAGGTATGAAAAATAAAGGGTTGTAGAGGGTGAAGGACTATACGGTATAGGTGCTAAGGAATGAACGGTTGTACTGGGTGAGTGGTGATACGGATTAGGTACTTAGGATTGAAGGGGTGTGGGACTTGTGGGTTGATACGGTATAGGTACTTACGAATGAAGGAGTGTAGTGGGTCAGGGATGATACAGTATATGTACTAATTAATATAGGAGTGTAGGCGTGTAGGATATTACGGTATACCTACTTTGGAATCACAGGGTGTAGGAATGGAGAATGACAAGGTATACGTTCTGAAGAATGATGGGATGTAAGGGGTGAAGGATGATACATTATATTTGCTTAGGAATGAAGGGGAGTAAGAGGTGAGGGATGAAACAGTATAGATAATGAGGAATTCAGGAGTGTAAGTGGTGAGGGATGATGTTATAGAGACTGGAAGGGTGAGGGACAATACGGTATAGGCATTGAGGAACATAAGGGCGTGGAAGGTAAAAGGGTTATACGGTAAAGGTATTGAGGAATGAAGGAATGTAGGGGATAATGTATGATACGGCATATATATTGAGGAATGAAGGTGTCCAGGGGATGAGGCATGATTTCGTATAGTTACCAAGGAATGAAGAGGTGTAGGAGGTGAGGGACGATTCGATAGGTACTGAGAATTGAAGGAGTGTGGAAGTTGTATGAGGATAAGGTATACGCACTAAGGAATGAGGGGATGTAGGAGATGAGGGATGATTCAATATAGATACTGAGAAATGAAGGAGTGTGGAAGTTGTAGGAAGATAAGGTACAGGCACTGAAGAATGAAGGGGTGTAGGGGGTCAGGTATGATATGGTAGAAGGACTAAGGAATAAAGGGGTGTAGGGGTGAGGAATATTACGTTATTAGCACTTAGAAAAGAAGGGGTGTAGTTGTGAGGGATGATACAGTATAGGTATGGAAGAGTAAAGGGGTGTAGGAATGAGAGATGATAAGTTATATGTCCAGAGGAATGAGGAGATGTAGGGGGTGAGGGATGATACTGTATAAGTGCTTAGATATGAACAGGAGTAGGTGTGAGGGATAAAACGATATAGATACTGAGGAATGAAGGGGTGTAGGGTGTGAGGGATAATGTGGTATAGGTACTAAGGAGAGGAGGGGTGGAGGGGGTGAGGGATGATAGGTATAGGTGCTGAAGAATATAAAAGTGTAGGTGGTGAGGGATGAAAAGGTATAGGTGCTGAGGTATGTAGGGATGTAGCGGTTAAGGACGATAGTTATACATACAAAGGAATGAAGAGTGTACGTGATACAGTATAGATATTAGGGAATGAAAGATGTAGGGGGTGAGGGAGGGTACGTAATAGGTAATGAACAATTGAGGAATGTAGAGGTGAGGGGGACGTGTATGTATATGCAAGTGTATGTGGGTGTCTCGGGCCATTCTTTCGTCTGTTTCCTTGCGCTACCTCGCTAACGCGGGAGACAGCGCCAAAGCAAAATGAAAATGAATATGAATATATATATATTTTTCATTTTACTTTATTTGTTAGAGAGACTGAATACAGAATGGAAAAAGGTGAAAACAAAGGAGGTAAGGGGAGTGGGGGAGAAATGGGATGTATTTAGGGAAGCAGTGACGGCTTGCGCAAAAGATGCTTGTGGCATGAGAAGCGTGGGAGGTGGGTTGATTAGAAAGGGTAGTGAGTGGTGGGATGAAGAAGTCTGGAGTACCCGACGTTGCCCGGGGGAGAATTACGGCCTTTCGTGGCCTCAAAATGGCCCACAGAGCTGGTGTGCGGAAGCTTAAAACATTGCCCAGACTGTAGAGAACCCACACTCGAAATCTTGTACAGAGGATTAAATGGATGTAAAGGGTGAGGAATGATGGGGAAAAGGTACTGAGGAATGAAGGAGTGCGCAAGGTGAGGGATATGACGATATAGGTACTGAGGAATGAAGGGGTGTATGAGTGAGTGATGATGCGGTATAGGTACTGAGGAATTAATGGATGTAGGAGTGAAGAATGATGCGGTAAATATACCGAGGAATGAAGGGGTAGATGGTGAGGGACTGCACGGTATAGTTACTGAGGAATAAAGGGGTGTAGGGGGTAAGTTATGAAATCGTAAAAGCACTTAGTAATGAAGTGGTATTTGGGTGAGGGATGATATAGTATAGGTACTTAAGAGCGAGTGTAGGGGTTGAGGAACGGTACGGTATATGTGCTGAGAAATACAGGAGTGTAGATATGAGAGACGGTACGGAATAGGTTCTCAGGTTGAAGGGATAGAGGAATGAAGGATGATAACTTACATAGCCTAAGGAATGAAAGGGTGTAAAGGTTGATGGATCATACTGTATATGTACTTGGGAATGTAGGGTAGTAGGGATGACGTATAAGACAAGGTATAGATACTTAGGAATGAAGAGGAGTAGGGGTGATGGATGATAAGTATAGGTGCTGAGGAATGAAGGGGTGTGGGGGTGCTGTATGATACATAATTGGTACCGAGGAATGAAGATTGTAGGGGGTCATGGATGATACTGTACAGTTGCTTAGCAATGAAAAGGTTTAGGGGTGTGGGATGATACGGTATATGTACCGAGGAATAAAGGGGTGTTGCTGTGAGTAGTGATACGCTTTACGTGCTGAGGAATGAAGGCGGGTAGGAATGAGGTATGAAAAGGTATACGTCCTGAGAAATGAAGTGGTGTAGAGGATGAGAGAGAGGTACGGTATAGGTACTTAAAAACGAAAGGGAGTAGTTGGTGAGGGATGATGCGGTATATGTACTGAGGTATATAAGGTATATGGGTTGGTGGATGATAGGTATAGGTACTGAGGAATCAAGGGGTGTAGGGGTTTAGGGATGATAGGTATATGTATTGAGGAATAAAGAGGTGTCAGTAGTGAGGGATGATACGGTATAGGTACTGGGGAATGAAAGAGTGTAGGGACTGAAGGATGATACGGTTTAGGTAATGAAGAATGAAGAATTGTAAGGGATGTGGGATTATTCGGTATAGTTACTGGGGAATGAAGGGGTGTTGGGGTGAAGGATGATATAAAAATGGGTACTGAAGAATGAAGGGCTGTGGAAGTTGAGGGACTATATGGTATAGGTACTGAGAAATGAAGGAGTGTAAGGGGTGAGGTACGATATGATATACGAACTGAAGAATGAAGGGATGTAGCGGGTGAGGGATGATGGGATATTAAGATTGAGGAATGGAGGGCTGTATGGGGGTGGGCATAATACGGTATAGTTTCTGAGAAATGAAGAGGTGTCGGGGTAGCGATGATATGGCACAGGTACTGAGGAATGAAGGGATGTGGGTGGTGAGGGCTGAAACGGTATAGGTGCTGAGAAATGAATTGGTGTAGGGTGCGAGGGATTATACGATATAGGTACTTAGGAAAGAATGGGTGTAGGCGGATGAGGGATGATTCGGTATAGGTGCAGTGTAATACAGGGGTGTATGTGTTTGAGACGAGACGGAATAGGTACTGAGGTTGAAGGTGTGTAGGAATGAGTCATGACATTATATACGTCCTTGAGGAATGAAAGGTTGTAAGAGTTGACGGATGATACTGCAAATGTGCTTAGGAATGAAGGGGAGTAAGAGTTGAAGTAAGATACGATGTAGGCACTGAGGAATTATTGGGTGTAGAGGTGAAGGATGATAAGTATAGGTACGATATGGGTACTGAGGAATGAAAAAAAGTAGGTGGGTTATGAATGACACTTCATAGCTACTTATGAATGAAAGGATTTAGGCAGTAAGGGATGATGCGGTATATATACTGAGGAATGAAGGGGTGTTGGTGGGAGTAGTGATACGGATAGGTAATGATGAATGAAGGGGCGTAGGAATGAGGGATGATAAGGTACACGTCCTGAGGAATGAAGGGGTGTAGGGGGTGCGGGACCATACGGTATAGGTGCTTGAAAATAAGTAGTGGTGAATGAGGGATGATACGGTATATGAACTGAGGAATGGATTATAGCTATAGGCACTGAGTAATCAAGAGGTGTAGGGGTTGAGGGATGATAGGTATATGTATTGAGGAATAGAGAGTTATAGGTCTTGAGGAATGAAAGAGTGTAGGAGATGAGGGATGATACAATTCAGGTACTGAGGAATGAAGGGTTGTAAGGGGTGAAGAATTATATGATATAGTTACTAAGGAATGAAGGAGTGTAGAGGTGAGGGATGATACGATATAGATACCGAAGGATGAAGAGGTGTAACGGGTGAGGAAAGATACGGTAAAGGAACTCATCAACCCTTCATTCCTAAGTATCTATAGAGTATCCTACCCCACCTTCCACACCCCTTCATTCCTCATTACATATACTGTAATATCCCTTACCACTACACCCTTTCATTCCTTGATAGCTATACCGTATCATCACTCCCCCAACACCACTTAATTCCTAAGTATCTATACCGTATCATCCCTTCCCCCCCCCTACATTCTTTCATTCCTCACTCTCTTAGATCCTTTATTCCACAGTACCTATACCGTATCATCTCTCACCCCTACATCCCTTCATTCCTCTACCTATACCGTATCATCCCTCACTCACTACACCCCTTCATTCCTCAGTGCTTATAGCGTTTCATCCCTCACACCCTACACCACTTAAGTCCTAACGACCTATACCATATCATCCCTCACCCCCTATATACTTATATTCCTCAGAACCTACAATGTATCGTCGCTCACACTACACAACCCTTCATTCCTCAGTACCTATACTGATAATCTTTCTTCCCTATACCCCATCATTCTTCAGTACCTATAGCGCATCATCCAACAGCCCCTACACCCTTTTATTTTTCAGTACCTGCATCGTATCATCCCTCATCCATTACACCCCATTATTCCTCAGTACGTATACCTTATCAAACCTTACCATTACAGATTCTCATTTTGCAGTACCGTTACTGTTTTATCTCTCACCCACTACAACACTTCATTTCTCAGTTCTTATATCCCTCACCCCTACACCCCTTCATTCCTCAGTACCCATACCGTATCATCCCTCACACCCTAAACCTCTTCATTCTTCAGTACCTATACTGCGTCATCCATCACCCTTACACACCTTCATTCTCCGGTACTTACATCGTATCATTCTTCACCCCCTAAACCCCTTCATTGTTCACTACCTATACAGTATCATACCTCACCCTCTCCACCACTTAGTTCTTTAGTACCTATTACCCTATCATTCTTCAACCGTTAACCTCTTCATTCCTCGGTACCTATACCGCATCATCTCTCAACCCCATACCCCTTCATTATTCAATACCTATACCTTATCATACTTCACTCCCTACAACACTTCATTCTCAGTTCTTGTACTGTATCATCCATCACCCCTACACTCCTTCATTCTGCAGTACCTATATGATATCATCCCTCCCCCTAAGCGGCTTCATTATTCATTACTTATACAGTATCATACCTCATCCCTCCATCACTTCCTTCTTTAGTACCTATACCCTATCATTCTTCATCCGGTAACCCCTTCATTCCTCAGTACCTAAACCGCATCATCATTCACACTCTACACCCTTTCATTCCTCAGTAACTACACCTTATAATCCCCCACACTCTACATCCCTTCATTTCTCTGTACCTCTACAGTATAATCCATCACCTCTTACACCCCTTCATTCCTCAGTACCTACACCCTATCATCCTTCACCCCTACGCCCTTCATTCCTTACTACCTCTAAGGTATAATCCCTCACCCCTTACACTCATTCATTCGTCATTATGCATATGATATCTTACCCTACACACTCCTACATTTATTCGTTACCTATACGTATCATCCTTCACTCCTACAACCCTTCATTCCTTAGTACTTATACCTTTACATCGCTCACTACTTTTACCGTTTCATCCCTCACACCTAATCTCATTCATTCCTAAGTATTACACAGAGTATCATCCCTCACCCCTACACCCATTCATTCTCCAGAACATGTATCTTATCATCTCCTATTTTCACACCCATTCAGCCTCTGTACCTAATCGTATCGTCCCTCATAACTGCATCCCTGAATTCCTCAGCACCTATAAAAGTATTATGCCTCATCCCCTACAGCTTCTCATTCCTAGCTACCTATACCGTATCATCTCTCACCCCCTACACCACTTTATTCTTTAGTACCTATACCGTTTCATCACTCACCACCTACACCCCTTATTCCTAGGTACCTATACCGTATCATCCCTCAACTCTACACCCCTTCATTCCTCAGTACTTATACTGCAAAATCCCTCACCTTCCTCTACCCTTGATTCCTCAGTACCTATACCGTATCATCCCCACCCAAAACTTTTTATTCCCCGGGGCCCCATACCGTATCATCCCTCACCACCGAAAAACCTTCTTTCCTCAGAAAAATATATCTACATCCCTAAACCCCTACACCCTTTGATTTTTTCAAAAAACCATCCCTAATAACCACCAACCCTCCCCCCTTTTTTCCCCCTCAGTATTTTTTCCCCCCGTCCTCCCTCACCCACTACTCCCCTTCATTCTCAAGTAGCCTACACCGTATCGTCCCTCACCCCCTAAACACCTTCATTCCTCACAAAGTACGCCTTATCATCCCTAATTCCTAGCCCCTTCATTCCTCAGAACCTACACCGTATCATTATTCACACCAAAACACCTTTTTCCTCAGTACGTATACTGTATCATCTCCTACCCCTATATCCCTTCATTCTTCATTGCATGTAACGTATCATCCCTTACCTCCTAAATCCTTTCATTCCTAGTAACAAAACCTGAAATCCATAACCCCCTTCATACTTCAATCATCAGTACCTAATCGCTAATCCAGCTCCCCCACTACTCCCCTTTATTTTCAGCACCTATACTTTTATCGTCCCTCACCCCCTACTCCCCTTCTTTCTTCAGGACGTAGGCCTTATCACCCCTCATTCCTAACCCCCCTTAATTCCTTATTACCTATATTGTATTTTTTTATTTCTCACCAACACCCCTTCATTCCTCAGTATATATACCGAACCACCCCTTTTACCATTTTAAATCACTTCATTCGTAAGTAAACATACAGTGTCTTTCTTTAACCCACAAACCCCCTTCAATTCTCCTTTACCTTTTTTTCCCGTATATCCAGAAACCCCCCCAAACCTTCGTTTCTCGGTAACCTGTAATCTAGTATCCTTCCTTCCCCCCTACATCCTTAATTCCTCATTTTTCTTTTTTTCCGTATTTAACTTAAAACCCTTACTCCCCTTCATCCCAAAAAATACATTTACAGTTTAAATCCCTAAAACCCTTACCCCCTTTCTTTCCCCCTCAAGACGTGTCGTTATCACAACTCATTCCCACAATTCTTCAGCCCAAGTACCTAGCTTTATCGTCCCAAACACGCACATCCTGTATTACACAGCCCCTATACCGAATCACCCCTCTTCCCCAAACCCCTTTCATTCCTAAGTACACATACCGTATAATATTTCCACCCCGGGTACACCAATTCTTCCTCAGCAACTATACCGTTTCATCCCTCACCACCTACACTCCTTCATTCCTCAGTACCTATACCAAATTATCCTTTTTATGGCCGTTCCAAATTTATTCGTAAGTACCTATACCATTTCGTACCTCAAACCCCCAAATACCTTAAATTTCCCCAGTAAACCATTTC
This sequence comes from Panulirus ornatus, assembly GCF_036320965.1. Taxonomy (NCBI): domain Eukaryota; kingdom Metazoa; phylum Arthropoda; class Malacostraca; order Decapoda; family Palinuridae; genus Panulirus; species Panulirus ornatus. Next base: position 5,143,824 of record NC_092291.1, read on the forward strand.
CGGTATCACCCTCACCCTTTTTCACCCCTTCATTTCCCCGAACTTTTACCGGGTTTGTCCCCCCACCCCCTACCCCCTTCATTCCCCAAAGCCTAACCGTATCTCCCTTTCCCCCCCACCCCCTTCAAATTTTCAAATACCTAACCCTATCTCCCTCACCCCAAACCCCTTTATTTTTAACACCTTTTACCGTTTTAGCTCCTAACTTCCACAACCAAATTTATTCCTCAGTATCTTTTCACGGTTTCGTCCCTCAACCCCCAAAACCCCCCTTTTTTTCCTTTTGCAACCTTTTTATCGTTTTAATCCCTCACCCTTTACGACTCTTCTTTCTTCAATACCTAAACCGTTTTTCTAATCCGTATTATCCCTCAACCCTACACTTTTTTCAGTCCCCAGTAGTACACCGGTATATTTTATATCCTCTCACACTCGGCCCATCTCTTTATTCCTAAGTACATGTAAACCCATCATTCCCCCAACCCCCCCCCGCCCCAACTCCTTGATTTCCCCAGTAAACCCATATCATCCATCACCCCATACCTTATTTTCCTCTGTACATTTATCGTATCATCCCCCACCCTCTACCCCTTTCATTCCTTTAAATAAATTTACCCAAAACATTTCCCCCACCCCTACACCTAGTCATTGCTCAAAACGTTTTACCCTTTTACCTCATTCCTACCCACCTTATTCCTCAGTCCTTTTAAAACCCTAACATTCCACAAAACACTCCTTTATTCCTTAAAATACCTATACCGTATCAAACCCCCACCACCTAACCCCCTTTATTCCCCAGTTAACCGTTTTCCCCCCAAACCCCTTTCACCCCCTTTATTCCCCAAGGGCGTATACCCTTACCTTACCTCATTTCCTACCCCCCTTCCCTTCCTCAATACGTTTAAACCCGGGTAACAACCCACAAACAACACCCCCCTTTTTTTCGTTCTGTACATAAAACCGCATAATCCCTTACCCCTAACATTTTTCATTCTTGAGCAACTATACAGTGTCATCCATGACTCCCTTCATCCTTCATTCCTCAGTACCTATACTAATCATCTATCACACCCTACACCCCTTCATTCCTCAGTACCTATACTAATCATCTATCACACCCTACACCCCTTCATTCCTCAGTGCCTATACCGTAACATTCCACAACATCCACACTCCTTCATTCCTCACCACCTAAATCGGATCAATCCCGCTACACCTACACCTTTCATTCCATCAAGTATCTTATACGATATTATACCTCATCCCTAGACATCTTCATTCCTTAATACATATGCCGTATCACAGTTTAAGACTACACCCTTTCATTCCTCAATACCAGTACCGTATAATCCCTTACCTTCCACACCCTTATATTCCTCAATACCTATACCGTGTTATCCCTCACCCCTACAACCTTTCATTCCCCAGTTTCTATAACACATCCCTCACCACCTACACCCCTAAGTTCATTACCTATAATGTTTCAATCCCTTACTCAATTCCTAAGTAACTTTACCATATCATCCCTCACCCACTACTCCCCTTCATTCTTCATTGCATGTAACGTATCATCCCTTACCTCCTAAATCCTTTCATTCCTAAGTAACTATACCATGAAATCCATAACCCCCTTCATACTTCAATCATCAGTACCTATATCGTCTAATCCAGCACCCCCTCCACACCCCTTTTTTCCTTAGTACCTATACTTATCATCCATCACCACTACAACCCTTCATTCCTTAGTAACTATACCGTACCTTACCTCACCCCTATTCCCCTTCATTCATCAGTACATATACCATATCATCCTTTACCCTTAATTCCCTTCATTCCTAAGCAACTATACCGTGTCATCCATAACCCCCTACACCCTTCGAACATCAGTACCTATATCGTATCATCCAGCACTCCCCAAACCCCTTCCTTAGTACCTATACTCATCATCCTTCACCCCTACACTCCTTAATTCCATAGTACTTATACCGTATTTTACCTCATTCCATACCCCCCTTCATTCCTTGGTACATATACAATATCCTACCTCAACCCTTACACCCTTTCATTCCTCAGGACGTATACGTTATCATCCCTCATCCCAACACACCTTCAACCTCAATACCTATTCGTATCGTCCCTCACACCAAACCCCTGTATCATTCAACACCTATACCGAATCATCCCTCATCCCCTACACCCGTTCACTCCTAAGTACCTATACCGTATTATCCCTCACACCCTACATGAATTCCTTCCTCAGTTCCTATACCATTTCATCCTTCACCGCCTACACCCCTTCATTCATCAGTACCTATACCATATCATCCTACACACCTGCTCCCCTTTATTCCTCAGTACCTACACAGTATCAGCCCTGACTTCTACACCCTTTCATTCCTCAGAACTTATACCGCATAATACCCCATCCTATACACCCCTTCATTGCTCGGTCATTATAGTGTATCATCCCTCACCCTCTACACCCTCTCATTCTTCAGTTCCTATATCGTATTATCCCTACATCCCTTCACTCTTCACTAACTATACCGTATAGTCCCTCACCTTCCACAACCCTTCAATCCTTAGTTCCCTTGCCGTATCGTCCCTCGCCCCTTACCCTCCTTCAGTCATCAGCACCAATTTCGTATCATTCCTCATCCCTACACTCCTTCAGTACCTAAATTGTATCATCCCTCATCTACATTCTTTCATTCCCCAACACCTATACCGTATCATACCTGACTACTGACAAGTCATTATTCCTCAGTACATTTACCTATCATCCCTCAACCCCTACACCCTTTGATTCCTCAGTACCTATACCTATAATCTATCACCCCATACACCTTCTATTTCTCAGTATATATACAGTATCATCCCTCACCCACTACTCCCCTTTATTCTTCAGCACCTATACTGTATCGTCCCTCACCCCCTACTCCCCTTCATTCTTCAGGACGTATGCCTTATCACCCCTCATTCCTAACCCCCTTCATTCCTTATTACCTATATTGTATTGTTACTCTCACCAACACCCCTTCATTCCTCAGTATATATACCGAACCATCCCTTACCACTTAAATCACTTCATTCGTAAGTAAACATACAGTGTCTTTCATAACCCACTAAACCCTTCAATTCTCCGTACCTATTTTCGTATCATCCAGCAACCCCCAAACCTTCGTTTCTCGGTACCTGTACTTATCATCCTTCACCCCTACATCCCTTAATTCCTCAGTATCTATTCCGTATCTAACTTCAACCCTTACTCCCCTTCATACCAAAATACAGTTACAGTTTCATCCCTCAACCCTTACACCTTTCATTCCTCAAGACGTGTACGTTATCACAACTCATTCCCACAAATCTTCAGCTCAGTACCTATGCTTTATCGTCCCAAACACGCACACTCCTGTATTACACAGCACCTATACCGAATCACCCCTCATCCCCTACACCCTTTCATTCCTAAGTACACATACCGTATAATACTCCACACCGTACACCAATTCATTCCTCAGCAACTATACCGTTTCATCCCTCACCACCTACACTCCTTCATTCCTCAGTACCTATACCATATCATCCTTCATGGCTGCTTCCATTCATTCGTAAGTACCTATACCATTTCGTACCTCAACCCCTACATACCTTCATTCCTCAGTAACCATACCGGATGATCGCTCACCCTTACACCGCTTCATTTCTCAGAACTTATGCCGTATGATACTCCACCCCATACAACCCTTCATTCCTCAAACCCTATACCGTATCATCCCTCCCGCTCTACACCCCTTCATTCTTCAGTTCCTATATCGTATCATACCTCACCCCTTACACACCTTTATTCCTCAACACCTATACCGTATAGCTCCTCAACTTCCACAACCCTTCATTCCTCAGTATCTTTTCACGGTTTCGTCCCTCACCCCAACACCCCTTTATTCCTTAGCAACTATATCGTATAATCCCTCACCCTTTACGACTCTTCTTTCTTCAATACCTAAACCGTTACCTAATCCGTATTATCCCTCATCCCCTACACTCTTTCAGTCCTCAGTACGTACACCGTATTATCCCTCAACACTGGCATCTCTTTATTCCTAAGTACATGTACCTATCATCCCTCAACCCCACCCCGCCCCAACTCCTTGATTCCTCAGTACCTATATCATCCATCACCCCATACCTTATATTCCTCTGTACATATATCGTATCATCCCTCACCCTCTACTCCCTTTCATTCTTAAGTACCTATACTGCATCGTCCCTCACCCCCTACACCACGTCATTGCTCAAAACGTATACCTTATACCTCATTCCTACCCGCCTTCATTCCTCAGTACGTAAACCGTATCACTACTCACAGAAACACTCCTTTATTCCTTAGTACCTATACAGTATCATCTCGTACCCCTACACCCATTCATTCCTCAGTAACCGTCCTTCACCCCTACACCATTTCATTCCTCAAGACGTATACCTTACCTTACCTCATTCCTACCCACCTTCATTCCTCAATACGTAAACCGGATAACAACCCACAGCAACACCCCTTTATTCGTTCTGTACATATACCGCATAATCCCTTACCCCTAAACATTTTCATTCTTGAGCAACTATACAGTGTCATCCATGACTCCCTTCATCCTTCATTCCTCAGTACCTATAAGGTATCATCCAGCACCACCACACTCCTTCATCCCTCAGTACCTATACTAATCATCTATCACACCCTACACCCCTTCATTCCTCAGTGCCTATACCGTAACATTCCACAACATCCACACTCCTTCATTCCTCACCACCTAAATCGGATCATCCCGCACACCTACACCTCTTCATTCCTCAGTATCTATACGATATTATACCTCATCCCTAGACATCTTCATTCCTTAATACATATGCCGTATCACAGTTTAACGACTACACCCTTTCATTCCTCAATACCAGTACCGTATAATCCCTTACCTTCCACACCGTTATATTCCTCAATACCTATACCGTGTTATCCCTCACCCCTACAACCTTTCATTCCCCAGTTTCTATAACACATCCCTCACCACCTACACCCCTAAGTTCATTACCTATAATGTTTCATCCCTTACTCAATTCCTAAGTAACTTTACCATATCATCCCTCACCCCTTACATCCCTTCATTCTTCAGAACGCATACCTTATCATTCTTCATTCCTACACTCTGTAATTCCTAAGTAGGTATACCGTACTATCTTACTTGCCTACATTTCTTTATTCCTTAGTACCTATACTTTATCTTCCCTCCCCAGCTACATCCCTTTATTCGTAAGTACCTATACCGTATCATCCCACAAGTCCCACACCCATTCAGTCCTAAGTAACTATACCGTACCATCCCTCACACCATACAACCCTTCATTCCTTAGCACCTATATCGTATAATCCCTCACCCTCTACATCCCTATATTTTTTCATACCTATACTATATCATCCCTTACCACGTAAATGCTTTTATAGGATCCTGAGTACCTAGACTGTATAATCCATCACCTACTACACCCTTTTTTTCCTCAGTACCTATACGGCATCATTAACCCCTTTCCACACCCCTTCAATCCTCAGTACCTTTACCGTATCATCCCTCACACCGTACACCCCTTCATTCCTCAGCTCCTATGCAGTATCATCCCTCAACCCATATGTCCTTTCATTGCCCAGCAAATTCATCATCCCTCATTCCTACACCTCTTCAACCTCAGTATCTGTTCCGTATCGTCCGTCACACCTAAATAGCTGTATTCCTCAGCACCTATATCTTATCATACCTCAGCCCTTACACCCGTTCATTCCTAAGTACCTATACCATATCATCTCTCACCCCTACGCCCCTTCATTCCTACCTACCTATAAAGTTTCATACCTCACCCCCTACATCCCTTCATGTCTCAAAACATATACCCTATCATCCCTCACTCCAACACCCTATCATTCCTAAATCCCTATACAGTATAATCCCTCACCTTGCACACCCCACCATTCCTCAGTACCTTTGCCGTATCATTCATCACCTCCTATAACCTTTCATTCCTCAGTACCTATCCCGTATCATTCCTCACTCCCTACGCCCTTTCATTCATAGTACCTTTATTGTATCATCTCTCATCACCTACATCTCATCATTCCTTAGAACCTATGCCTATCATACTCATCCCCTACAACCCTACATTCCTCAGTACCTATACCTTATCATCACTTATCACCTACACACCTTCATTCTTCAGTACCTATATCTATCATCCATCGCTCCCACACCGCTTTACTCCTTGGTACACGTATCGTATTATCTCTTACACGTACACCCTTCATTCCATAGAATCTATGCCGTTTCATCTATCGTCCCTTCTCCTCTTCATTCCTAAGTACCTATACAGTAATATCGCTCAACCCTAAGCCAGTTCACTCCTCGGAATGTATATCTTATCATCCCTCATTCCTACACCCCTTCATTCCTAAGTGGCTATACTATGTCGTATCCCAACACCTACACCTCTTCATTTATCAGTACCTTTATCGTATTATTCCTCACCCCTACAACCCCTCAATCGTTAGCACCTATACCGTATAATCCATCACGCTCTACACCCCTTTGTTTCTCATACCTGCACTGTATCATCCCTCACACCCTAAACACATTCATTCCTGAGTACCTATATCGTATAATCCCTCACCAGTTACATCCCTTAATATCTCATTACCAATACGGCTTTATTCCCCTTTCCGCCCCCTTCAGTCCCCTGTACCTATGCTGTAACATCTTCACCTCTGTACCTCTTTCTTCCTCAGTAACTATACCGCATCATCACATCCTCACACCCATTCATTCCTCAGTACTTATAACGTTTCACTCCTCACCCCATACACCCCTTCATTTCTCATTTCCTATACCGTATCATCACTCACTTTCTACACCCCTTAATTCCTCAGTATATGTACCTATCATCCCTCACCCCTACATCCCTTCATTCCTTAGTTCCTATACCGTATAATTCCTCTCCTTCCATGCCACTTCAATCCTCTTTACCATTAACGTATCATCCCTCACCCCTACAACACTTCAGTCCTCAGTAACTGTACCATATAATCTATTACATCTATACCCCTTCAATCGTCAGTACTTATAACGTAACATCCCCACAATTTACATCCATTCATTCCTCAGTACGCATAATGTATCATCCAACTACCCCGACAGTGAGGAATGAATGGGTATGGGATGTGAGGGATGACAGTGTAGGCAATGAGGAATGAAGGGGTGTACATGTGAGAGATGATATGTTGTATGTACTGCGGAATGAAGGGGTGTTTGTTGGTACTGAAGAAAAAAAGGGTGTAGGGGTTAGGGATGATACGGTATAGGTACTGAAGAATGAACAGCGATAAGGATGAGGGATGATACGGCATAGGTACTAAGGAATGAAGGGGTGTAGGTGATGAGGGATGATACGGTATATTACCGAAGCATTAAAGGGTGTAGGGTTGAGGGACGATACGGTGTAGGTCCTGAGGAAGTAAGTGGTTTAGGGTGTGAGGTCTGCTGCGGTATATGTATTGAGGAATGAAGGGTTTTAGTGTTTGAGGGATGATGCGTTATAGGTACTGGGGAATGAAGGGGTGCCGAGGGAAAGGGATGAAACGGAATAGGTACTGAGGAGTGAACGAAGTTATGGTTAAGGTATTTTACGTTATAAGTACTTAGGAAAAAAGATGTGAATGGAGTGAGGGTATAGGTATAGGTACTGAGGAATGAAGGCGGGAGGGGTGAGGAATGATACATTATTGGTACTGAGGAATGAAGGGGTGCACGGTATAGGTACGGAAGAATGAATGGGTGTAAGAGTGAGGGATGATATGCTGTAGGTACTGAGGAAGAATGTGGTTTAGGGGTTGAGGGATGATACGGTATTATTAGGTACTCAAACGTGAACTGAGATGATGAGTTATAGTTGCTGCGGAATGAAAAGGAATAGGGTTAAGGGATGATATGCAATAGAGACTGAGGAATAAAGGGGTTTAGGGGTCAAGGATGATACGGTATAGGTGATAGGGAATGAAATGGTGTAAGTGGTGAGGGATGATACGGTATATCTACTGAGGAATGAAGGGGTGTAAGAGTTAAGGATGACAAGGTATTCTTCCTGAGAAATGATTGGGAGTAGGGAATGAGGGATGACACGGTATAGGTATTGAAGAATGCAGAGGTGTAGGGGTTAGGGATGATACAGTATAGTTCTTGAGGAATGAAGGGGAATATGAGAGGAATATGATAGGGCGTAGGTACTGAAGAATGAAAGGATGCAGTCAGTATAGGTACTGAGGAATGAAAGGGTATATGGGATAAAGTATGATGTGGTATATGTACTGAGGAATGAAGGGGTGTAGGGTTTAGAGTTGATACGATGCAAGTCTAGAGGAATGAAGGGGTGTAGATGTTAAGGGGTGACACTATAGTTATTGAGGAAAGAAGGGTTGTAGATGTGAGGTTTGATACGACATAGGAGCTGAGGAATGAAGGGGTGTAGGGGGTGAAGGATTATGCTGTATCGGTACTGAGGAATAAAGGGTTGTAGGGGGTTGAGGGATGATACGTTACAGGTACTGAGGAATGAAGTGGTGTAGGGGGTCAGGGATCAAAGAGTATAAGGACTCTGGAATGAAAGGGTTTAGGTGGTGAAGATGACACGGTATTGATACTGCGTATTAAAGGTGTGCATATGGTTAGCATGATACGGTATAGGAAATTAGGAATTAGTAAATGCAGGGGTGCGGTATAGGTACTCAGGAAGGAAGGGATGTAGGGGATGAGGAATGATACGATATACGTTCTGAGTAATGAATGGAGTATAGGGGGTGCGGGATGATACGTTATAGGTACTGAGTAAGGAAGGGGTTTAGGAGGTGAGGGATGATATGGTATAGGTACTGGGGAATGAAGGAGTGTAGGAGGGTGAACTTTGGTACGGGGTATATGTACTGATGAATGAAGGAATGTATGGATGAGGTATGATACGTTATAGGTATTGAGGAATGAACGGGTTTACAGGGTACTGGATGATGCGGTTTAGGTTCTGAGGAATAAAGGTGCATAGGGGCTAGGGGTGATACTCTATTTGTGTTGAGTAATGAAGGGGTTTAGGGGTGAGGGATAATACGTTTTATGTACTGGATGAAGGGTGTAGTGTATGAGGGGTGATACGATATAGGTACTGAAGAATCAAAAGGTTGGGAGTGATGGATGATATGGTGTAGGTACTAAGAAATGAAGCGGTGTAGGGGATGAGGGATGATATTGTATAAGTACTGATGAATGAAGTGGTGTAATGAGTGTGGAATGATAAAGAAATGCCAAGGAGTCATGAAAAGGTGTATGTGGTGTGGAATTATGCGGTATTGTTACTGACGAATGAAGAGGTCTAGGGTGTGAGGGATATGGTATCGGTAATGAGGAATGAAGGGGTGTAGGCGATGAGGGATGTTACGGAATATGTCCTGAGGAATGAATGGATGTAGGGATGAGGGATGATACGATACAGGTACTAAGGAAAGAAAGGGTGTAGGGATGAGAGAAGATTCGGTATAGGTACTGAGGAATGAAGGGGTGTATAGGGTGAGGGATGATACCGTATAGGTACTTAGGAATGAAGGCGTATATGAGTTGAGGGATGTCAGGGTACAGGCAATGAGGAATGAAAGGTTGTATGACTTAGCGATAATACGGTATATGTACTGAGGAATGAATGGATGTATGGGGTGAGGTATGATATGGCATAGTTACTGATGAGTGAACGAGGGTAGGGGTAAGGGATCTTATGTTATAGGTACTGAAGAGTGAAGGATGTAGGGAGTGAGAGATGATACGGTATAGGTACTGAGGATTTAAAGGGTGTAGGGGATTAGAGATACTACGTTATAGATACTGAGGAATGGAGGGGTGTATGGGGTGGGGGATATTTCTCTATTGATCCTGCGGAATGAAAGGGTGCAGAGGTGAAGGATGATACGGTTTGGGCACTGAGGAGCAAAGTGAAGTGTGTCAGGGATGATACGGTAAGGGTACTGAGTAATGAAGAGGTGTGGGAGGGTGAGATGATACGTTACATGTACTGAGGTATGAAGGGGATTAGCGGTTGAGAGATGATGTGATGTAGGTTCTGAGCAATGAAGGGGTGTAGGGGTGAGGAATGATAAGATATAGCTACTGAAGTAAGAAGAGGATCAGGGGCTGATGGATCATAGAGTATAGGCAATGAGTCATCAAGGGATGTAGGGGTAAGAAATGATACGGTATTGATCCTGAGGAATGAAGGGGTGTAGGGGGTGAATGATGATACAGTGTCGGTACTAAAGAATGAATGGATGTGGACGGTGAGGCATGATAGTGTATAGGTCCTGAGGAATGAACGGTTGTAGGGGTGAGGGATGATACCATATAGAAGCTGAGGAATGAAAGGGTGTAGGGGTGAGGGATGATACGGTATAGACGCTGAGGAATAAAGATTTGTAGGGGGTTAGGGATGATAAGTTAAAGGTACTAAGGAATAAAAGGGTGTAAGGGGCTAGGGATGATACGTTATTGGTACTGAGGAATGAAGGGGTGTAGGTTACCATGATAATACGGTACGGGTATTGAAGAATGAAAGGGTGCAAGGGTGATGAATGATACGTTATATATACTAAGGAATGAAGGGGTGTAGGGGTGAGGGATGATACAATATTGGTACTGGGGAATGAAATGGTGTAGAGGGTTAGGGATGATACGGTATAGGTACAGAGAAATGAAGGGATGTAGGGGTGAGGGATGATACGGCTTAGGTTCTGAGTACTGAGGGTGTGTATGGTTGTAGCTTGATACGGTATAGGTGCTGAGTAATGAATGAGTGTAGGAGTGAGGGATGATGCAATACAGACACTGAGGAACGAAGGGGTGTAGGGTTGACGGATGATACAGTATTGGTACAGGGGAATGAAATGGTGTAGGGGTGAAATATGATATGGTATAGGTACTGAGATGCTAAATGGTGTAGGGGTGAGATATGATATGGTATAGGTACCGAGGAATTAAGGTATATAGGGATGATACGGTATAGGTATTGAGGAATGAAAGGATTTGCGGGGTGAGGGATGATACGGTATAGGTAATGAGAATGAACGGGGCTACGGGTGAGGGATGATATTGTATGCGAACTGAGGAATGAAAGGGTTTAGGGAGTGAAGAAGGATACGCTACAGGTATTGATTAATTAAAAGGTGTAGAGGTTTAGGGATGACATGATATAGGTCCCGAAGAATGAGGTGATTTAGTTAAAAGGGAAGATACTGTATAGGTACTGGAGAATGGTGCACAGGTGATGAGTGATGATACGGTATAAGTACTGAGTCGTGTAGGGGTGTAGGGGTGAGGGATGAAACGGTATAGTTACTGAGGAATGAAGGGTTGTAGCGATGAGGGATGATATTCTATTGGCATGAAGGGAATGAAGGGTTGTGTAGGTGAGGGATGATAAGGTATATGTACTGAGGAATGAAGTGGTGTAGTTTGTGAGGTATGATACCTTATAGGTACTGAGGAATGAAGGAGTGGATGGTGATGGATGATACGAGTAGGTAATGACGAACGAAAGGGTTTAGGAGATGAAGGATGATACGACGTAGGTACTGAGGAATGAAGGACTGCAGGGGATGAGGAATGATACGATATAGGTATTGAGGAAGGAAATGGTGAAAGGGGTAAAGGATGATACGGAAATGGCAATGAGTCATGAAAGGGCGTTGGAAAATGGAATGATACGGTATTGGTACTGAGGAATGAGGGTGTGTAGAGTGTGAAGAACTGTGGAAATGAGGGCTGTAGGAAATGAGGGATGATACGGTATAGGTGGTGAAGAATGAAGGGATGCTGGGATGAGGGATGATACAATGTAGGTACTGAGGAATGAAGCCGTGTAACGGTGATAGATGTCATTGTACAGGTATTGAAGAATGAAATGTTGTAGGTTTGAGGAATAATACAGTAAGTATACTGAGGAATGAGGGGTTGTATGGGTTGAGGGATGATTCATTATAGATACTGATGAATGAACGAGGGTAATAGTGAGAGACTTTACGTTATAGGTACTGAGAAATGAAGGGGTGAAGGGAGTGATGGATGGTACGGTATAGGTACTGCGGAATATGGGGTGTAGGGGATTAGGAATGCTACGGTATAGGTACTATGGAATGTAGGGGTGTACAGGGTGAGGGACGTTACTCTATCATTACTGAGGAATGAAGGGATGTAGGGGTGAAGAACGATGCGCTATAGAATGAAGAAGGAAGTGATGTAGTGTGTAAGGGATAGTATGATAAAGGTATTGAATAATGGGAAGGTGTGGGGAAATCAAGGATGATTCGATATGTAAATCAAAGTATGAAGGGGTGTACAGGGTAAGGGATGATACGGAACTTAGGAATAAAGGGGTGCAAGGGATGAGGAATGATACGGTACAATTACTGAAGAATGAAGGGAATCAAGGGGTGAAGGACGATACGGTATAGGTACTGAAGAATGAAGTGTTGTAGTGGGAGGGATGATACATTATAGCTACTGAGGAATAAAAGGGTGCAGGGGTTAGGAATGATATGTTACTGGAGCTGAGTAATGAAGGGGTGCAGGGAGTGGGGGACGATACGGTATAGGCACTGAGAAGTGAACAGTGGTAGTGGGGATGGATGATACTTTGCAGGTACTAAGGAAATAAGGGGATGGGGGTGACGGAGATAGGTATAGGTACTGAGTAATGAAGTGATGTAGGTCATGAGGGATGATTCGGTATAGGAACTCAAGAATGAAAGGGTGTAGGTGTGAGGGAAGATACGGTATAGGTACTAAGGAAGGAAGGGGTTTAGGGGGTGAGGGATTATACGTTACAGGTACTGAGGAATGAAGGGGTGTATATGGCATTACATGTTACGGTATGGGTACTGAAGAATGAAGGATTATAAGGGGTGAGAATGGTGATACGGTGTAGGTACTGGCGAGTGAAAGGGTTAAGGGTGATGAATACGGTATAGGTAAAGAGAAATGCAGTTGTGTAGAGGGTGATGGATGATGCGATATAGATCTTGAGAAATGAAGGGGTGTAAGGGTGAGTGATGATACGGTATAGGTACTGAGGAATAAAAGGGTGTAGGGGTGAATGATGAAAAGGTATAGGTACTCAGGATTGAAGGGGTTTATGGGATGGTGAATGGTACGTTATTGGTATTGGGGAATGAAGTTGCGTAGTGGTGAAGTTTGATACGGTATATATATTGAGGAATGAAGGAGTGTAGATGTTGAGGGATGATACGGTATAGGTACTGAGGAATGAAGTGATGTAGGTGTGAGGGATGATAGGATGTGGGTACTGGGGAGTGAAAGGGTGTAAGGGAGAACGATTTTACGGTATCGGCACTGAGGAACAAAGGGGTGGAGGAAGGTGAGCGGTAATAGGTATAGGTACTGAGAAATGAAGAGTTGTAAGGGGTTAGGAATGATACGGTCTAGGAACAAAGAAATGAAGGGGTGAAGGATAATACAGTACAGGTACTGAGTAACGAAGGTGTGTATGGGTGTACCATGATAGGTATAGGTACTGAGGAATGAATGAGTGTAGAGTGGAGGATGATACGGTATAGGTATTGAGTAATGAAGGGGCGTAGGGGTTGAGGAATGATACGGGGTAGGTGCTGAGTAATGATGGGGGGAGGTATATGGGGTGAGAGATGATATGGTAAAGGTACTGAGGAAGGAAAGGGTGCAGGGGGTGAGGTATGATACGGTATAAGCACTGGGGAATGAAGGAGTGTAGGTAGTGAAAGTTGATACGATATATGTACTGAGGTACTAAGGGATGAAGGGATGAGGGATAATACGGTATAGGTATCGAGGAATGAACAGGCTTTATAAGGTGAGCGATAATATGGTATAGGTATTGAGGAATGAACAGGGCTATGGGTGAGAGATGATGTTATATAGGAACTGAGGAATTAAGGGGAGTAAGGAGTGAGGGATGACATGTTTTAGGTAATGAGAAATGAAGAGGTGTAGGGGACTAAGGATGATACGATATAGGTACTGAAGAACAAAGTGTTTAGGGGAAAGGGATGATACTGTATAGGTACTGAAGAATAAAAGGGTATAGGTGGGGAGGGATGATACAGTATAAGTACTGAGAAATGCATGGGTGCAGGGATGAGGAATGAAACGGTATAGGTACTGAGGGATTATGGATGATACTCTATTAGTGCTGAGAAATGAAGGAGTTTAGGGGTGAGGGATGATAAGGTATATGCTGAGGAATTAAATGGAGTAGTGTCTGGGAATGATACGATATAGGTACTGAGGAATAAAGGGGTGAGGGAAGATGGATAGTACGGTGTAAGAACTGAGGAATGAAGGGGTGAGGGATGATGGATAGTACGGTGTAAGAACTGAGTAATGAAAGCGTGTAAGGGATATGGGGATGATACGATGTTGTTACTGAGGAATGAAGAGGTGTAGGGAGTGAGAAATGATACCGTATAGGCACTGAAGAAGAAAGGAATGTTACTCTGTTGATACTTAGGAAAAAGGGGGTGTAGGGGTGAAGGATGATACGGAATAGGTACTGAGGAATGAAGTGGTGTAGTGTTTAAGGGATGATATGGTATATGTACTGAGTAATGAAAGGATGTGGGAGGTGATACGGTATATGTAGTGAGGTATGCAGGGGTGTAGGGCGTGAGGGATGGTACGATAAAGTTACTGAGCAATGAAGGGGTGCATGGGGTGAGGAATGATTCGGTATAGGTACTGAGGATTGAAGGGAATTAGGGGTTGAGGGATGACACAGTATAGGCAATGAGTCGTGAAGGGGTGTAGTGAGTGAGGAATGATACGGTACAGATACTGAGGAGTGAAGGAATGTAGGGGGTGAGGGATGATACGATATCGGTAGTAAGGAATGAATGAGTGTAGGCGATGAGGGATGATAGGGTGCAGGTACTGAGGAATGAAAGGTTGTAGGGATAAGGGATGGCACGATATAGGTACTTAGGAATACAGGAGTGTAAGTGTGTAAGGGATGTTACGGTAAAGGTCTAATGAAGGGGTGTGGAAGGTGATAGATGACACGGTATATGTTGTGAGATATGAAGGGGTGCAGGGGGGGGGGGAGGTGAAGGATGATACGATAATGGTTCTGAGGAATGAAGAGGTGTAAAGGGTGAGGGATGATACGGTACAGGTACCGAGTAATGAAGAGGATCAGGTGTTGAGGGATGATACAGTATAGGCAATGAGTCATGAAGTGGTGTAGGGCATAAAGAATGATACGGTATTGGTACTGAGGAATGAGGGAGTGTAAGGGGTGAGGGATGATACGGTATCGGTACTGAGCTGTGAATGGGTTTTCATGAGAAAGGCAGACAGCATGAGGCCTGATTGACCGACGACTAGGTTGTCTGAAAAAAAGAAATCTGATTTATAACGTGTCAAAATTTGATATATAACGTGTCAAAATTTGATATATAACGTGTCAAAATTTGATATATAACGTGTCAAAATTTGATATATAACGTGTCAAAAGATAAAACAATGTAATTTCGCTCAGTAGTTCTTTTAAGATATCACCGATGATTAGCCTTCTCGTGTCCCCGATACCCCTGTGTTTTCTCAGAGTACACCTGAATTTATGAAATATTTGTCTAAACGACTTTTGAAGGTATTTATAGTTTTTACATTCACTACGTCTGACGATAACTTATTCCAGTGTTCAACACACCCATTGGAAAAGAAGATTTTCCCACGTCCGTACTACATCTTTTGGTTTTGCGTTTTTTTCCATTTGTCGTGGTAATCGCATTTTCTTGTATTTCGAAAAGATGCTCGTGGTTTATTCTATCGAACTAGTTCAGAGTTTTGAACACTTGGTTAAAGCCGCTACGAAGTCTACATTATTTTTAAGGGAAAAGAGATCCAACCATTTTAGCCCCTCTTCCTATGACTGATTTCTAAAGGGATGGAATCAATTTCGTACGTCTTTGTACTTGCTCTAATTTTTCCTCTTGCTATTTATAGTTTGGAGACCAAATATTGACTACATATTCAAAGTGTGGTCTTACTAGAGAATTATAAAGGGTGGGAAAAAGTTGTGGTATCTTGTGATCTATGTTTCTGGCTATGAAACCTAACATTGCATTGTAGTTTGCACTTGCTTCTAGACGTTGTGTATTTCAAATTTTTGCTAATGACAACTCTAAGGTCCTTTTCATCATTAGATAGAGAGTTTCCGAATAGTTTGTAGTCGTAACGTATATTCTTATCTCCAAAGTGCGTAACTTTAGACTTGTCTACATTAAACTTCATTTACCATCTGTCTGATCACTCTTCTAATAAGTTAAGATTTCTTTGAATCATTTCGCACTCCCGCCTGTTTAGAGCTCTGCCCCCTAGTATCGTCAGCAAAATTGGAAATCTTAGATATGAGACCGAGTTCTAGGTCATTAACATATATCATGAACAGAATTGGGGGTCTAGGACCGACTCCTGTGGCACACCACTCGCTATGTCTAGCTAGTTTGATGCTTTGTCGTTTAATACTACACGCTACTTCCTTCCGGTACGCCAGTCTCTGATCCATGTACAGGATCAGAGTTCTTTACTGATTCTGTGTGTTTTGAGTTTATGTAAAAGTCTCTTTTGAGGTACTTTTTCGAAATCCTTTTGGAAATCTAAATATACTACATCAGACGCACATTTTTAGTCTCTTTTTTTATTTACATGAGTAACATTTGCTAGTTTCCAGTCAGTTGGCATCTGACCATCCGATAGAGATTTGTTGAATAGTTTTTGGTGTGGGGTATATCAGCTGTCTCCTGACCTTTAGAAATCTTAGAGCTAATTTATCTGGGCTGTTGGATTTGTTAGGATTTAATTGGTCCAGATATTTAAGTACTTCAGAGCTCTTTGCTTCTCTAACCTTCAACTCTTCTTCATCAGATCCTTGAAAGATTTTCATTGATTGTGGTATTCGAGATGTTTCTTCAATTGAGAATACGGAGTTAAAAGAATGATTTAGTATGGTTGCCATTTCCTTGTCGTCAGTAGTGTGTCATGTTCCTTTCGTAATGGTCCAATTCCTTCTTTTACTAACTTACTTTGTATTATATATTTGAAAAGTTCCTTAGAAATATTCTTAACTTTCAAAGATAATTGTTTTTCTTCCTCTCGTTTACACTCCCTTTGGATTTTGATTAATTCCTGGTGATTTTCATCGGATCCCATTGATTTGACTTACTTATATGTTTCCTTCTTTTGGCGAATTAGTCCTATTCTTCTATTCATCCATTATGGTTTTGAAATATTGCAAGTTTTCTTCGTAATTTGTGGAATATCTTTATTTTCAATCTTGAGTAGTGTGGGTTTTTTTTTTTAGAATTATTCTACATTTCCTCTACTGTGTAAACGTCGAGAAGTTTTGTCCAATTAGTACTGCAAAGTTCTTGTCAAATTTTTTCAAAATTTGCTCGCCTTTAATCTTGGCTTAAGAGTTTCTTGTCATTTATTTCATAATCTAAATTCATCTCTAATCTAATCAAACTGTGAACCCTGTTTCACAAACTCTCGCCTACCTCGCAAGATTTGATCAAGTTTGTGTCACTGGTGAGGAGAGATCAAGAATATTATTTCTTGTTGGTTTTTTAATTAACTGTTCTAGAAAAACTTCTTCAGTTCCGTTAGTCTCTTTCCTCTCAGTCACCTGTTAACGTGTTCCAGTTCATGTTTGAACTGTTGAAGTCTACTATTATTACTTTTTTACTGTTTATTATAGTATTGATTTAATTGTACAATATCTTATCATCTTCTTTCTATTTAGGAGGTCTGTAAAAAACGCCAAAATGTAGTTTATTTTGAACTTGTCGGTAATGTCAATATAAAGAGAGTTGTAAGTGTGTGTCTACTTTGCTTATCTTAATAGCACTTAGATTGTTGTCAAAGTGGATCAAAACTCCACCACCTTCCATGTATAAGCGATCTTTCGTAGATAGTTTGTATCTGGGTATTGCTAACTCGGCGATTAAGTGTTACCCACGTTTCTGAGATTGCAATAATGTTCCGGTTTTTCAGCAACTACCTAGGATATAAGTTCATCGCGTTTCGTAACGATGCCCCGGCAATTGTGAATATTAAACTTATTTCGTCTGAGTTTGTTTCTGGATTGAATTTGCCTCTTTTCAATTTTCTGTCAGTATGCGTGTTTGTATTATAACTGCTAATGTCTGCTTGTGCAGCAGCGGGAGAGAGACGGTTCTCCATCTGTTTTGGGTTCGCCGCCTTACCCTGACCCTCCACCACTGGATCTTACAAGAATTGCTCCTAAAAGTTAATTGAAAGTTGACCTGTACCTTATGCTACCAGAATTGTCCCCACCTGACCCTACTTGACCTTTCTATGCTAATTCCTCTGACTGTGAGGTTATCGCTACTAGCCGAGGATCCCTACCGCCAAGATCCCATCTCTACCTTGTTCCTCAGATCCCGTTCACACTCAAATTCCCCCCTCACCGACCTACCCTCTACAGCTACTCCCTCATCCTCCCACACTCTCCTAGTTCCTTCGTTAGCTAGACCGTATTTGCTCTCCTGAGTAGTTCATCTTTATCGAAAAAATGACCTAATATTCTCATCCAGTACTCTGCTAAGGCGGACTTTCCTTGTTCCATTTAATTTAAGACCATCCCTAACGTACAGAGATCTATCATGACTAAAATGGTCCCACAGGTCTATACTAAACACATTATCCTCCTCCCTACAGAGAGGGTCGATTCTTGTTTATCCTCAGCATTCTACTGAGGGTACAGGAATTGACCTCATACCTTGGAAGCAATCCCAATATCATAAGCTTTCTACGACTTTTCTTGAATTCGTTAATAAGTTCCCTATACCTTGCCACTATTTCTTCCGATCTCCCATTAACTGCATCGTTCGTGCCCATCTGAACGACAAAAATCACATCCACGGGATTCTCTGAGACTATGTCGTCAAACTCATCTAGGACGTGTGCTATCTTAGCACCTGCATAACACAAGTTCCTCCTATGTCTACCCTTCGCACAGAACTCCTGGTACTGACGTCTGACTTTAGACTCCACGACCAGGATGATGCTAAGATCATCCTGTACTTCATCATCTTGTAAACTAAACCTATTGTGAGTAGATAGTTTGTTCACTTCTTCGGTAATGCGGCGACAAGTTTTTCTCGCAGGTTGGAAGCTTCGTCTCTACGGCTGCTATCCTAATATCTAAATCATCTACTCTAGACGATATACCTGTGTCTGTTTCCTGTATCGCAACTGTTTTAGCTAGTAAAAACCCAGCTTTTTCTCACCCATTCATCCTAACATCTGGTTTCTCCAAGGTTTCGCTGTTTTTCCTAACGCTTACCAAAAGCCTATCAAATACGTCACAGAAGAAACAAGAAGTGTACTCAACGTCATCTCTGAGGAGGAAGTCCCTGGTGACCTCCCGATGGCATCTAGGGCAAGCAACTCGAGAGGCTGGAGCCATATTCCAGAATTTTCACTGTTTCAGAAATATTCAAGGGATTTCAATAAGATGTAAGTGGGTCACTAAGCAGCACGCAAAAAGACCTTTGTGAAATTCGGTCAGCGAACGCGTCACTAGAGGACGTTTGTACTCGACAAGGGTGTAGTTCGTGAGGGATGATAGTGTATACTTACTGAGGAATGAAAGGGTGTAGGGGTGAGGGATGGTACGATATATGTACTGAGGAATAAAAGGGTGTAGGCTTAGGGATGATACGTTATTGGTTCTTAGGAATGGAGGGGTACAAGGGATGAGGGATGATACGGTATAGTTACTGAGGAGTGAACGAGGGTAAGGGTGAGGGATGATAATAGATAGATACGGAGGAATGAAGTTGTATGGGTGAGGAATGATACAGTATAGGTACAGAAGAAATGGTATAGGTGATGAGGGATGATACTTTATAGGAAGTGAAGAATGAAAGGTGAGGGATGATACAGTGCAGGAATTGAGGAAGAAATGGTTTAGTAGGTGGGGGATAATACGGTACAGGTAGTGAGGAATGAAGGTTTGTAGAAGGTGAGGCATGATACAGTATAGTTACTGAGGATTGGAGGGGTGTACGGGATAAAGGATGATACGGTATAGGTACTGAGGGGTATACGGGGATAGGGGTGACAGATGATACTTTATAGATACTGAGGAATGAATAAGTGTAGGTGGTTAGGGATGATACAAAATAGAAATTGAGGAATAAAGAGGTATAGGGATTCAGGGATGATACGGTATAGGTACTGAGGAATGAGGGGTGTAAAGGGTTAGGGAAGATACGGTATAAGTACTGAGGAATGAGGGGTGTAGGGGGTAAAGAATAATATGATATAGGTACTGGAAAAGGAAGGGGTGTAGAGATGAGGGACGATACAGTATGGGTACCGAGGAATGACGTGATGTAGGTGGTGAGGAATGAAGGGGTGTAAGAGTTTGAGATGATTCGGTATATGCAATGAGGATTGAAGGGGTAGAAGGGCTGGGGATGATACGTTATTGGTTCTGATGAATGAAGGAGTGTAGGGAGTGAGGGATGATATAGTATAGGCATTTAGGAATGGTAGGGTGTAGGGGATGAGAGATGATACGGTATATGTTCTGAGGAATAAAGGGTTGAAAGGATGAGGGATGAAATGCTATAGATAACGAAGAATGATGGGATGTACTTTGTGAAGGATGATACGGTATAGGTACTGAGGAATGAAGGGGTGTAGGGTGTGATGGATGATACTATGTAGGTCTTGAGGAATGAAGGGTTTAGGGGGTTGGGGTGATACGGTATAAGTACTGAGGAATGAAAGGATGTAGGGGTTAATGGTTCACACAGAAGAGTTACTGAAGAATGAAAGGGTGCAGGGGTTGAGGGATGATACAGTATTAGTACTGATGAATGAATAGGTGTAAGCAATGAGAATTAACAAGGTATATGCACTGAGGAATGAAGAGGTGTCGGGGTGAGATGGTACGACTGAGGTACGGAGAAATGAAGAGGTGTAGTGGTTAGGGATGGTGCGATAGAGGTACTGAGGTATGAAGTGGTGTAGGGGTGATGGGTGATACAAGATAGGAACTAAGAAATGAAGGTGTGTACGGGGTGAGGGATGATGCGTTATAGGTACTGATGAATAAAAAGGCGTGTAGGGGGTGAGGGGTGATATAATATTGGTAATAAGGAATGAACGGGGGTAGGGGTCAGGGATGATACGTTATAGGTACTGAAGAATAAAAGGATGTAGGAGTTAGGGATGATACGTTATTGGCGCTGAGGAATGAAAGGGTGAAGGGGGTGATGGATGATACAGTATGGGTACTGAGGAATGAACGGAGGTATAGGTGAGGGATGATACGGTATAGGTACTTAGGAATGAAATGGTATAGGTGATGAGGGAATATATGGTACAGGTACTGAAGAATGAAAGGGTGTAGGGGTGAGGGTGGAAACGGTATAGGTACTGAGGAAATAAAGGGCTGTATGAGAGCGGGATGATACGGTAGATGCAATGAATATTGAAGGGGTGTAAGGGTAAGGGATAATACGAAAATGTTACTGAGGAAATAAGGGGTATAAGGAGTAAGAAATGAGACGGTATAGGCACTGATGTAGAGGATGAGGAATGATACGGAATAGGTATTGAAACATGAAAGGGTTTATGGGTGAGGGGTGATACAGTATAGGTACTGAGGAATGAAGGTGTGTAGGGGGTGAAGGAAAATAAGGTGGAGGTCCTGATGAATGAAGGGGTGTAGGGGGCTACGAATGACACGATAAAGGTACTGAGAAAGGAAGGGGTGTAGGGGGGTAGGAGAGGGATGATACAGTATAGGTGATAAGGAATGAAGTGGTGTAGGAGGTGTGAGATGATACGGTATAGGTAATGAGGAATGAAGGTGTGCAGAAGTGCGGGATGATACGATATATTCAATGAACATTGAAGGGATGAAGGGGTGGGGGATAATACGTTATTGGTACTGAGGAATAAAGGGGTTTAGAGAGTGAGTGATGATACGGTATAGGTACTGAGGAATGATAGGGTGAAGGGGATAAGGAAGAATAATGTATAGTTTCTGAAGAATGAAATGTTGCATAAGTAATGGATGATAGGTATAATCAGAGGAATGAAGGGGTGTAGTCGTTAGGGATGATACGTTTAGGTACTCAGAAATGGTGGGTTGTAGGGGGTGTGGATGATACGGTATAGGTACGGACGAATGAAGGGGTACCGAGGGGGGAGGGATGATACGGTATACGTACTGAGGGATGAAGTGGTGTAGAGGGAGAAGCACGATATGGTATAGATACTCAAGAATGAAGGGATGTAGGGGCGAGGGATGAATAGGGATTGGTACAAAGGAGTGAACGGAGTTATGGGTGAGGGATGAAATCGTATAAGTACTAATGAATGAAGGAGTGTAGGAGTGCAGGATATATACGGTATATGTAATGGGGGGGGGGGAGGGAACAGTATAGATACCGAGGAATGAAGGGGGAGGTAAGGGGTGAGGGATAATACTGAATAATGAATAATAATGAAGGGATGCAGGGGTTGAGGGATGATACGGTATTGGACTGAGGAATGAACAAGTGAAAGCGATGAGGAATGATAGTGCATAAGTACTGAGGAATGAAGGGGTGGAGGGGGTGATGGATGATACGGTATAAGTAGTAAGGAATAACGGGGCGTAGGGGTGAGAGAAGATACGTTATAAGTCCTGAAGAATAAAAGGGTGTAGGGGTTATGGATGATACGTTATAGGTATTGAGGAATGAAGAGGTGTTGGGGTGAGGGATGATACGGTATAGGTACTGAGGAGTGCTCGAGGGTAGGGGTGAGTGATGATATGGTATAGGTACTTAGAAATGAAGTGGTGTAGGTGATGAGGGATGATACGGTTTAGGTGCTGAAGAATGAAAAGGTGTAGGTGTGAGGGATACGGTATAGGTACCGAGGAAGAAAAGAGACTTAGGGGGCTAGAGATGATACATTATAGGTACTGAGAAACGAAGGGGTGTAGAGGGTGAGGCGTGATACGATGTACGTACTGAGGAATGAACGGGTGTGGGGGATGAGGGATGATACGTTATAGGTACTTAGTAATGAAGGAGTGTAGGTGGTGAGGAATGATACAATATAGATACTGAGGAAGGAAGGGTTGTAAGGAGTAAGTGATGATACAGTAGAGATAATGAGGAATGAAGTGGTTTAGGTACTGAGGAAATAAAGGGGTGTAGAAGTGCAAGATGATGCGGAATATGTAAAGATTGAAGGGATGTAGAGGTGAGGGATAATCTGGTATTGGTAATGAGGAAGAAACGGGTTAAGGGGGTCATGATGATACGGTATAGATACTGAAGAACGGTGTAGAGGTTGAAGGATGATACAGTATAGGTACTGATGATTGATAGGGTGTAGGAGATGAACGGTGATACGGTATAGGTTCTGAAGAATGATGGGTCGAAGGGCTGAGAGATGATAAGGTACAGATCATGAGGAGTAAAGGGTTGTAGTTTGTAAGGGATGATATGGTATAGGTAATGAGGAATGATGGGGTGTATGAGGTGGGGGATGATACGGAATAGGTACTGAGAAATGAAAGGTTAGCGAGGGGGAGGGATGAAACGGTATAGGCGCTGAATAGTGAACGAAGTTAGGGGTGATGGATGATTTGGGATAGAGAATGAGTCATGAAGGGGTGTAGGGGACAAGCAATGATACGGTATTGGTACTGGGGAATGAAAGGGTGTAGGGGTGAAGAATGATACGATTTCGGTAATGAGGAATGAAAGTGTTTATGGAGTGAGAGATGGTATGGTATAGGTACCGAGGAATGAAGGGATATAGGGAAGTGGAATGATACGATATAAGTACTGAGAAAGGAAGGGGTGTAAGAGGTGAGGGATGATACAGTATAGATAGTAAGGAATGAAGTGTGTAGGTGGTGTGAGATGATACGATAGAGGTAGTGAGGAATGAAGGGGTGTAGGAGTGTGGGATGATTCGGTATATGTGAGAAGGATTAAAGGGATTTAATAGCGGGGGATAATATGGTATTCACACTGAAGAATAAAGGGTTGTAGGGAGTGAAGGATGATGCAGTAAAGGTACAGAGGAATGAATGGTTGCCGAGGGTGAAGGATGAAAAGGTATAGCTTCCGAGAAATGGTGTAGGTGATAAGATATGATATGATATAGGTATTGAAGAATAAAAGGGTGTTGGGTGAGGGATGATATGGTACAGGCACTGATGAATGAAGTGGTGTAGAGTGTGAGGCATTATACCGTATAGGTACTGAGGAATAAAGGAATGTAAGTGGTGAAAAATGGTACAATTTAGGTACAGAGAAAGGAAGGGGTACTGAGGAGTGATAGGGTGCAAAGGATGAAGGATGACATGGTATAGGTTCTGAGGAATGAAGGGTGGAAGGGTTGAAGGATGTACGGTAAAGACCATGAGGAATGAAGAGGTGTAGTTAGTGAGGAGTTTTAAGGCATAGGAACTGGAGAATGATGGGGTGCATGTTGTGAGGGATGATACGGTATAGATATTGAGGAATGAAGGGTGCTGAGGCTGAGGGGTGATAAGGTTTAGGTACTAAGAAGTTAACGGGGTTAGGGGTGCGGGTTAATACGATATAGGGAATAAGTCATGTAGGAGTGTAGGGGGGTAAGGGATGATACGTTACTGGTGTTGAGGAATGAAGGGGTGTAGGGGTGAGGGATGAGATGGTTTTGGTATTGAGGAATGAAAGGTTGTAGGGAATGAGGGATGATACGGTATAGGTACTGAGGAGTTATTAGGTGTAGAGAGTGAGTAATGATACGTTATAGGTACTGAGGAATGAAAGGATGTTGGAGAATAGAGATGATAATATATAGGGACTGAAGAATGAAGTGGTGTAGGGGAAAGGGATGATACGGGATAGGTACTGAAGAATGAATGAGTGTAGGGATGAGGTATGATATAGTATATGTAACGAAGAATGAAGGGGTTTAGGGGTGAAGAATGATATGATATAGGAAGTAAGGAATAAAGGGGTTTACGGGATGAGGAATGATATGGTATAGGTATTGAGGAATGAACGGTGGTAGGGTTGAGGAATGATATGGTAAAGGTACTGAGGAATTGAGAGGTGTAGGGAGTAAGGGATCATGCACTATAGGTACTGAGGAATAAGCGAGTGAAGGGGTGAGGGGTGATATAGGTACTGAGGAGTAGAGGAGTTTACGGGGTGAGAAATGATACGGCATAGGTATTGAGGAATGGACGGCTGTAGAGATGAGAAATTATATGGTATTGTTACTGAGGAGTTAATGGGTGTAGGGAGTGAGGCGTCATACGCTATAGGTACCGAGGAATGAAGGCGTGTTGAGGAATAAGAAGGCTAAGATATAGGTATGGAAGACTGAAGTGGTGTAGGGGAAAGAGATGACAGGTTATAGGTATTGAAGAATGAAGAAGTGTAGGGGGTGAGTAATGATACGGAGTGGGGACTGAGGAATAAAGGTGTGTAGGGGGGAAAATGATGAAACGTTATAGGTACTGAAGAATGAAGTAGTGTAGGTGGTAAGGGATGATACGGCATAGATACTGATGAATGAAGGAGTTTAGGAGAGATGATGATACGGTATATGGAATGAGGATAGAAGGAGTGTAGAGATGAGGGATGATACGGTATAGGTACTGAAAATTGATAGGGTATAGAGGATATGGGATGATACAGTACAATTTCTGAGGCATGAAAAAATGAAAGGGGTGAGGAATGATACGTTTAGGATGAAGAGGTGTAGGGGCTGAGGGATGATACGGTATACGTACTGAGAAATGATGGGGTGTACGCGGTGAAGGATGATGCTTTATAGGTACTGAGGGAAGGAGGGGGGGTGTAGGGGCGAGGAATGCTATGGTACAGTTACTGAGGAAGGAAGGGTGTAAGGAATGAGGGATGATATGTTATAGATCTTGAGGAATGAAAAGGTGTAGGAGGTAAGAGATGATACCTTTTAGGTACTCGGGAATAAAGGTGTGTAGGGGAAAGATAAGATACGGTATAGGTACTGAGGAACGAAGGCGTGTAGAGGGTTAGGGCATGATAGGTGTATATACTGACTCATGAAGGTGCGTATGGGTGAGGCATGACACGGTATAGGTGCTGAAGAATGAATGAACATAAGGATGAGTGATGATAAGGTATAGGTATTAAGAAATGAAAAGGTGTAGGGGATGAGGAATGATACTCTATAAGTACAAAGTAATGAGGGGATATAGAAGGTAAGGAATAATGCGGTATATGTACTAAGGAAGAAAGGAGTGTAGGGAGTGAGGGATGATGCGGTATGAGTATTGGGAAATGAAGGATTGTAGGATGTGAGAGAAAATACGTTACAGGTACTCGAGAATGAAGGGGTGTAGAAGGTGAGGAATGATACGGTATAGGTACTGAGGAATCTCGGGGTATATTGGGTGAGGGATGATACGGTACAGGTACTGAGGAAGAAAGGGGTGTAGGGGGAGGGATGGTACGGTGTATGTACTAAGTTTTCAAGGTGTGTAAGGTTGAGGCATGATACGGTATAGGTCCTGAAGAATGAATGAATGTAGGGATGAGGGATGATACGGTATATGTATTGAGGAATGAAGGAGT
This sequence comes from Panulirus ornatus, assembly GCF_036320965.1. NCBI lineage: Eukaryota > Metazoa > Arthropoda > Malacostraca > Decapoda > Palinuridae > Panulirus > Panulirus ornatus. The sequence goes on from NC_092291.1 coordinate 5,170,597, forward strand.
GCAGCAGATGAAGAATGATACGGTATAGGTACTGAGTATTGTTATCGTATTTGGTGAGTCATAATTCGGTAAAGGTACTGAGACAGCAAGGGGTGTAAGGAGTGAGGGGTGATACGGTATAGGTAATGGGGAATGAAGGGGTGTAGGAGGTGAGAGATGATGCGTTATATGTATGCGGGAATGAAGGGATGTAGGGAGAAGGAATGATATGTTATAGGTGCTGAGGAGTGAAGGGGTATAGGGGTGAGTTATAATACTGAGGAATGGAAGAAGGGGTGTAGGGGTTGGGAGGTGTTACGGTATTGGTACTGGGGAGGGAAGGGGTGTAGGGGGCGAGAGATGGTACGATATAGGTATTGAGAAATGAAGGGATGATACGTTATAGTTATTGAGGAATGAAAGGTTTTCGGGACGAGGAATGACATGTTATAAGTACGAAGGAATGATCTGGTAGGGGTGATGGATGATATGGTATAGGTACTGAGGAGTTATGGGGTATAAAGAGTGAGTGATGATACGTTACAGGCACTGAAGAATGAAGAAGTTTTAGTGAATAGAGATGATAATACATATAGGTACTGAAAAATGAAGTGATGCAGGGGAAAGGAATGATACATTATAGGTACTGAAGAATGAATGAGTGTAAGGATGAGGGATGATATGGTACATGTACCGAAGAATGAAAGGGAGTAGGGATAAGGAATGATACGATATAGACACTAAGTAATAAAGGGACTTACGGGGTGAAGAATGATAAGGCATGAGTATTGAGGAATGAACGATGGTAGAGGTGAGGAATGGTATGGTAAATGTACTGAGGAATTAAGAGGTGTAGGGAGCAAGGGATCATACGCTATTGGTACCGAGGAATCAAGTTGTGTAGGGGTGAGGGATGATATGGTATAGGTATCAATGGGTAAAGGAGTTTACGGGGTGAGGAATGATATGGCATAGGAATTGAATAATGAAAGATGATAGACGTGAGGAATGATACGGTATTGTTCCTGAGGAATTAAGGGGTGTAGGGAGGAACGGATCATACGCTATAGGTACAGAGGAATGAAAGCGTGTTGAGGAATAAGGATGCTAAGATATAGGTACTGAAGAATGTAGTGGTGTAGGGGAAAGGGATGACAGGTTATAGGTACTGAAGAATGAAGGAGTTCAGGGGGTGAGTAGTGATACAGTATAGGGACTTAGGAATGAGGGTGTGTAGGGGTGAAGGATGAAACGATATAGATACTGAAGAATGAAGTGGTGTAGGTAGAGGGATGATACGTATAGGTACTGACGAGTGAAGGGGTTTAGGAGAGATGATGATACAGTATATGAAATGAAGATAGAAGGGGTGTTGAGGTGAGGGATGATACAGTATTGGTGATGAGAAATGAAGGGATGTAGTGAATGAGGGATGATACGGTATAGGTACAAAAGATTGATAGGGTGTAGGGGATATGGGATGGCATGATATAGGTTCTGAAGAATGAAATGGTGAAGGTGGTGAGGAATGATACGTTAAAGGTTTTGAGGAATGAAGGTGAGTAGGGGGTGAACGGTGATACGTTATAAGTACTTGGGAGTGAACGGGGGCAGTGGTGAGTAATGATACTGTAGAGGTACTGAGGAATGAACGGTGGTAGAGATGAGGGATGATACGGTAGAAGAACAGAGGAAGAGAGGGGCTTAGGGGATGAGGGATGATACGGTATAGGTACTAAGGAATTAAGGGTTGTAGAGGATGAGGCATGATGCGTATGGTATAGTTCCTGAAGAGTGAACGGGATTAGGGGTTAGGGATGAAACGCTATAGGTACTGGGGAATGAGGGGGTGTTGAGGGCAAGAGATGATAGCCATAGGTACTGAGTAATGAAGGGTTGTAGTGGGTCAAGGAAGGTGTAGGTACTGAGCAATAAAGGGGTGTAGGAGGTGATGGATGATACGGTATAGATACTGAGGAATGAAGGGGTGTAAGGGGTAAGGAATGATACGATATAAGTACTGAGGAAGGAAGGGATGTAGGGGTGAGAAGTGATACGGTATAGGTACACACCTATAGGAAAAGAAGCTTTTTTCCATGTCTGTACTGCATCTTTTAGCTTAGTTTTATTCCACGTGTCCTAGTAACCGTATTTCATTGTATTTCGAAAAGATGCTCGTGGTTTACTTTATCGAACTTGTTCAGAATTTTGAACACTTGGATTAAGTGGGCACGAAGTCAACGTTTTTTAAGGGAGAAAAAATCCAATCGTTTTAGCCTGTCTTCATATGCCAAATTTCTAAAGGATGGGATCAATTTTGTTGCGCGTCTTTGTACTTGCTCCAATTTTTCCTCTTCTTTTTATAGTTTGGGAACCAAAGCTGGACTGAATATTCAAGGTGTGGTCGTACTAGAGGATTATAAAGTGTGAGAATTGTTTCTCTTGTCTTATGATTTATGTTCCAGGGTACGAAACCTAACATTTGGTTACCTTTTCTGCTTGGTTCTTGACACCAGTGTATTTCATATTGTTAATGACAGCTCCAAGGTCCTTTTCTTCATTTACCTAAGTAAGAGAGTTTCCGAATGTTTTGTAGTCGTAACGTATACTTTCGTATCCAAAGTGCATAACGTTATTCTTGTCTACATTAAACTTCGTTTGTCATCTGTCTGACCACTCTGTTAGTAAGTTAAGATCTCTTTGAATCAATTCGCAGTCCCGCCTGTTTACGAATCTGCCTCCTAGTGTAGTATCGTCCGTAAGTTTGGAAATCTTAGCATGAGACCGAGTTCTAGGTCATTATTGTATGTTATGAAAAGAGCTGTGCCTACGACCGACCCCTGTGGCACACCACTTGTTACGTCTAGCCAATCTGAGGCTTCGCTGTTTAATACTACACGCTGCTTTCTTCCGGTAAGCCAATCTCTGATCCATGTTCTTTACTAATTCCGTGTGATTTGAGTTTATGTAAAACTCTCTTGCAAGACACTTTATCAAAAGCCTTTTGGAAATCTGAATATACTACATCAGACGGTAATTTTTCGTTCCAGTTCTGATAAATAACAATAAAAAATTCCAGCCAATTCGTCTGGCAGGATATTTTATAGCGGAAACCGTATTGGTTGTCCGATATAACATTGTGTTTAGAAACGGAACAAATTTATGTTGTATATTTTTTCCATCATTTTAACTAACAGTGATGTAAGACTGACAGGGCGGTAGTTCAAGGCACACTTTTTGTCTCCTTTTTTATATATATGGGAGTAACATTTGCTAGTGTCCACTCAGTTGGCACCTGACCATCCGATAGATCATTGCTGCATATTTTTGTTATGGGGTCATATTAGCCGTCTCCTGACCTTTAAAATCTTGGAACTAAGTCATCTCGACCGTTGGATTTGTTAGGATTTAATTGGTCCAGGTACTTAAGTGCTTCAGAGCTCTTTACTTCTCTAACCTTCAACTCTTCTTCATCAGATCCTTGAAACATTTTCATTGGTTGCGGTATTCGAGATGTTTCTTCAACTGTGAATACGGATTTAAAAGAATAATCTAGTATGGTTGCCATTTCCTTGTCGTCAGTAGTTAGGGTGTCATTTTCGTTTCGTAATGGTCCCATTCCTCCTTTTACTGTTTTCTTTTGTCTTATATATTCGAAGAATCCCACAGGATTATTCTTAACTTTGAAGGATATTCTTTTTTCTTCCTCACGTTTACTCTGTCTTATGACCCTCTTACACTCTATCAATTTAGATTGATTCCTGGCGATTTTCATCGGTTCTCGTTGATTTGAATTTCTTGTATGTTTTCTTCTATTGGTGAATTAGTCCTTATATTCTCCTATTCATCCATGATGGTTTTGAAATACTGCAAGTTTTCTTCGTAATTCGTGGAATATGTTTATTTTCAATCTTTAGTAGTGTTTCTTTAGAACTATTCCACATTTCCGTTACTGTGTAAACGTCACGAAATTCTGTCCAGTTGGTACTGCGAATTTCTTGTCTGTTTTCAAAATCTGCTCACCTGTAATCTGAGATCAAAGAGTTTGTTGTCGTTTATTTCATAATCTAAATTTATCTCTAATCTAATCAAACTGTGATCGCTGTTTGACAAGCTTTCGCCTACTTCGCAAGAGTTGATTAAGTTTGTGGCACTAGTGAGGACAAGATCAAGAATGTTTTTACCTCTAGTTGGTTATTTGATTAACTGTTTTAGAAAAGCGTCTTCACACAGTTCCGTTAGTCTCGTTCCCTCTCGGTCAGCTGTTAACGTGTTCCAGTTTATATTTGAACTGGTGAAGTCTCCTGGTATCATAACCTCTTTGCTGTTTATTACCATTTTGATTTCATAGCATAATATCTTACTGTGTCTTCTTTTTGTTTAGGAGGTCTGCAAATAACGCTGAGACGTAGTTTAGTTTGAACTTGTAGGTAATGTCAATATAAAGAGAGTTATAAGTGTGTGTGTACTTTAGTTAATAGCACTTAACGTAAATCAAGACTCCACCACCTACCCTGTACAAGAGATCTTTCGCAAATAGTTTGTATCCTGTTATTGCTAACTCGGCGATCAAGTGTTTATTCTCAAAGTTTACCCAAGTTTCTGAGATTGCAATAATGTCCGTTTTTTCAGTAACTGCATAGGATATAATCTCATCGCGTTTCGTAATGATGCTCAGGGAATTTGTGTATATTAAACTTAGTCTGAGTTGATTTCTGGACTAATTTCTTTTACTGTCGGTATGATGCGTGTTTGCATTATTACTGTTGATGTCTTCGTATGGAGCAGCGGGAGAGAAACGGTTCCCCATTTGTTTTGGGTTCGCCGCCTTACTTTGACCCTCCCTGCACAGGACCATACATGAATCGTTCCTAAAAGTTTCCTGCAAGTTGACCTGTAGCTGTGCTATCCCGCTACTTATACTACCAGAGTTGTCCCCAACTGACCCTACTTGACCTTTCTTTGCTAATTCCTCCGCCTGTGAATTCACCGCTGCGAGCCGAGGGTGTAGGGGCTAAGGACTGACTTGGTACAGGTACTGAGGAATGAAGGGGTGTAAATGTGAGGGATGATACGACACACGTAATGAGGAATGAAGGAGTGTAGTGGTGATAGATTATACGGTATAGGTACTGAGGAATTGATGGATGTAAGGGGGTGAGGGATGATACGGTAGGTGTATTGAGGAATGAAGTGGTGTAAGGGGTAAGGGAATATATAGTATAAGTACTGAGAACTAAAGTAGTATAGGAGTTGAGGGATCACCCGGTATAGGTACTAAGGAATGAAGATGTGTAGATTGTGAGGGATGATCAGATATAAGTGCTGAGGAATGAAGGGGTGAAGGTGTGATTATACGGTATAGTTACTAATGAATAAAGGGGTGTAGGGGGTCAGAGATGTTACGTTATGGGAACTGAGGAAAGAAGGAGTGTAAAGGGTGAGGGTGATACGGTATAGGCATTGAGGAATATAGTGGCGTAATGATTGAGGGATGACACGATATAGGTATTCAGGAATGAATGCGTGTAGATTGTGAGGGATGATACGACATAGGTACCGAGGAATGGAGGGGTGTAGGTGTGAGGGATTATATGGTATAGGTAATTATGAATAAAGGGGTATTCGGGTGAGGGATGATACGCTATAGGTACTAAGGAATGAAGGGGTGTAGGAGGTCAGGGATGACACGATATAGGTACTGAGGAATGAATTGGTGCAATAGGTGAGGGATAATATGGTACAGAACTGAGAAATGAAGGAGTGTATGAGGTGAGAGATGATACGATATAGGTGCTGAGTAATGAAGGTGTGTATGGGTGAGGCTTGATAAGTTATAGGTACTGAGAAATGAATGTGTTTAGGGGTGAGGGATGATACAGTATAAGTACTGACGAATGAAGGGGTATATGGGGTGACGAACGACACGGTATAGATACTGAGTACTATGTGGGTATAGAGGGTAAGAGATAATACGGTACAGATACCGAGGAAGGAAAGGGTGTAGGAGGTGAGGGATGATACAGTTTAGGTACTGGAGAATAATGAGGTATATAGAGGTGAGATCTGAAGATATAGGTATTGAGGAACGAAGGGGTGTAGGAGTGAGTGATGATACGTTATAGGAATTGAAGAATAAAGGGGCTAACGGGGTTAGGAATGGTACGATATATGTACTGAGGAATGGAGGGGTGTAGGAGAATATGGAAGATGAGATATCGTTGACTGAAGAATAAACTGGTGTACGGGAAAAGGATGATACGATATAGGTACTAAAGAATGAAGGAATATAGGTTAGTGATGATACGGTATAGGTAACGAGGAATGAAGGGGTATAGGGGCAAGGCAGAAGTCAGCATAGGTACTGAAGAATGAAGGGTTCTAAGGGGTTAGGGATGATACTGAATTAGTGCCGAGGAATGAAGTGGTGTAGGGGTGAGGGATGATACGGCATAAGTACTGAGGAATGAAGTGGTGTAATATGTGAGGGCTGATACGGTATAGGCACTGAGGAATAAACGGGTGTAGGAAATAGTGATGCTACGGTATAGTTCTGAGGCATGAAGAGGTAATGGGTTGAGGGATGATACTCTATTGGTACTGAGGAATGAAAGGGGTGCAGGGGGTGTGGGATTATACGGTATAGGTACATAGGAATTAAGTTGCATAGTGTGTGAGTGATAATATGGTATAGGTACTGAGGAATGAGGGGGTGTGGGGGTAACGAATGATACGGTATTGGTACTGAGGAATGAAGAGGTGAAGGATTTGAGGGATGATATGGTGTCAGTATTGAGAAATGAAAGGGGGCAGGCGATGAGGGAATGATATGATATAGGCACTGAGGAATGAGACGGTGTAGGAGAGGTGAATGATAATGCAGTATTGGTACTGAGGAATGAAGGAGTACGGGAGGTGAGGGGTATATGGGGTGAGGAATAACATGGTATAGATACTAAGTAATGAGGGAGTTATAGGGGTTAAGGGTGAGGGATGATACAATATAGGTAGTGGGGAATAAAGGGGTGCAAAGGGTGAGATAATGCGGTATAGGTATTGAAATATAGGAGTATAAGGGTGAGGGGTACATGGAGTGAAAGATTATGCAGTATAGGTATTAAATTATAGGAGTATAGAGGTGAGGGATGATACGGTATTGGTATTAAAGAATAATTGGATTTATTCGGTGAGGAATGATACGTTATAGGTACTGAGGAGTGAGATGATGGAAAATAGGGATGATGAAATATATTTACTGAAGAATAAGGTGGTGTAGGAGAAAGAAATGATACAGAATAGGTACTTAAGAATGAAGGAATGTAAGGGCTGAGGGATGATACGATATAGGTACTGAGGAATGAAGCGGCGTAGGGGTAGGGCAGGAAACGGTATAGGTACTGAAAAATGAAGGGTTCTAAGGGGTTAGGAATGATACTGTATTTGTGCTGAGGAACGAAGGGATGTAGGGGTGAAGGATGATACAGTATAGGTACTGAAGGATGAAGTGGTATAGTGTGCGAGGGGTGATACGGTATAGGTACTGAGGAATAAACGGGTGTAGGGAATTTGAGCAGTGAAAAGTTTTTATCGAGGATGTAAGGCATATGTACGTGTAGGTAGAGAGGAAAGTGATTGGTTCTCAGTGAATGTAGGTTTGCGGCAGGGGTGTGTGAAGTCTCCATGGTTGTTTAATTTGTTTATGGATGGGGTTGTTAGGGAGGTGAATGCAAGAGTTTTGGAAAGATGGGCAAGTATGCAGTCTGTTGTGGATGAGAGAGCTTGGGAAGTGAGTCAGTTGTTGTTCGCTGATGATACATCGCTGGTGGCTGATTCATGTGAGAAACTGCAGAAGCTGGTGACTGATTTTGTAAAGTGTGTGAAAGAAGAAAGCTGAGAGTAAATGTGAATAAGAGCAAGGTTATTGAGTACAGTAGAGTTGAGGGTCAAGTCAACTGGGAGGTAAGTTTGAATGGAGAAAAACTGGATGAAGTGAAGTGTTTTAGATATCTGGGAGTGGATTTGGCAGTGGATGGAACCATTGAAGCGGAAGTGAATCATAGGATGGGGGAGTGGGCGAAAGTTCTGGGAGCGTTGAAGAATGTGTGGAAGTCGAGAACATTATCTCGGAAAGCAAAAATGGGTATGTTTGAAGGCATAGTGGTTCCAACAATGTTATATGGTTGCGAGGCGTAGGCTATGGATAGAGTTGTGCGGAGGAGGGTGGATGTGCTGGAAGTGAGATGTTTGAGGACAATATGTGGTGAGTGATGATGCGGTATGGGTACTGAAGGATGGAGGGTTATAGGAGGTGATGGATGACACGGAATGAAGGGGTGTACGATTTGGGGATGATAACGGTATATGTACTGAGGGATTAAGGGATGTATTGGCTGAGGGATGATTCGGTATAGGCACTGAGTGAACGTGGGTAGGATTGAGGGATTCTACGTTATAGGTACTGAGTAATATAGGGATGCAGGAAGGGAGGGATCATACGGTATAGGTAATTAAGAATAAGTATGTGTAGGGAATTAGGAATGGTATGGTATAGGTATTGAGGAATGAAAAAGTGTGTGGATTGAAGGATGATACTCTATTGGTACTGAGGACTGAAGCGGTTTTACGGGTGAGGGATGATACGGTATAGGTAATGAGGAATGAAGTGTTGTGTGAGGGATGATACGGTATAGGTGCTGAGGAATGAAGGGGTGCGGGGATGATGGATGATACGATGTAGATACTGAGGGATGACGTGGATGATGATACTGTATAAGAATTGAGTCATGAGGCGGTGTAGGGGGTAAGAAATGATGCAGTATTGGTATTGAGCAGTGAAGTGGTGCAGTGGTTGATGGATGATACGGTATCGGTAATGAGGAATGAAGGGGTGTAGGCGATGAGGAATGAAAAGGTGTAAGGGTGAGGGATGATACGATATATGTCCTGAGAAATGAAGGGGTGCAGAGAGTGAGGGATGTTACGGTATAAGTACTGAGAAATTCAGGTGTAGGGGGTGAAGGATGATACGTTATAGGAAATGAGAAATGAAATGGAGTAGGGTTTAGGGATGATACGGTATTGGTACTGAGAAATGAACGATATAGGGGGTGACGAATAATACGTTATACGTACTGAGGTCTGAACGGGGGTACGGGTGAGGATTGATACTGCATAGGTACTGAAGAATGAAGTGGCGTTGGAAGTGAGAGACGATACGCTATAGGTACTGAGGAACAAGCGGGTGTGAGGGGTCAGGTATGATAAGGCATAGTAACTTAGGAGTGTACCGGATTAAGATTGAGGAATAATGCTGTATAGGTACAGACGAAGAAAGGGTTTAGGGGATGAGGGATGATACTGTATAGTTACTGAGGAAGAAATGGTTCAGGGGGTGAGGGATGACAAAGTATAGGTGCTGAGGAATGAAGGGATGTATGAGCTGAGAGATGATACGGAATAGGTATTGAGGAGTGAACGGGGTTATGGATTAGGGATGAGGTAGTGAGGTAGTGAGGAATGAAGCGGTGTAGGGAGTGAGGGATGATACGCTATAGGTACTAAGGAGTGAAGGGATGTAGGGCGTCAGGTATGACACGGTATAGGTACTTAGGAGTGAGCCTTATTAGGGGTAAGGGATCACACGTTATAGGTACTGATGAATAAAGGGGTGCATTGGGTGAGGGATGATACGTTATAGGTACTGAGTAATAAAGGGGTGTAGGGGGCCAGAGATGATACGGTTTATTTACTGAAGAATGAAAGGGTGTAGGGTTGAGGGATGATACAGTATACGTACAGATGAATAAAGGGGTGTAGGGGTGAGGGATGATACGTTATAGGTACTGAGTAATAAAGGGGTGTAGGGGGCCAGAGATGATACGGTTTATTTACTGAAGAATGAAAGGGTGTAGGGTTGAGGGATGATACAGTATAAGTACAGATGAATTAAGGGGTGTAGGGGTGAGGGATGATACGTTATAGGTTTTGAAGAATGAAAGAGTGTATGGGTTGAAGGATGATACTCTGTTGGTACTGAGGACTGAAGCGGTTTTACGGGATGGGGGATGATGCGTTATAGGTACTGAGTAATAAAAGGGTGTAGGGGCCAGAGATGATACGGTATATTTACTGAAGAATGAAAGAGTGTAGGGTTGAGGGATGATACAGTATACGTACAGATGAATAAAGGGGTGTAGGGGTGGTGAATGATACGTTATAGGTGCTGAGAAATAAAATGGTGTATGGATTAGGGATGATACGTTACTGGTACTGAGGAACGTAGGGATGCAAAGGTTAAGGGATGATACGGTATAAGTCCTGAGGATTGAACGTGGGTAGAGTGAGGGCTGATATGGCATAGATACTGAGGAAGAAAGGTGTTTAGGGGATGAGGGATGATACGTTATAGGTACTGAGGAATGAAAGGTTGTAGAAGATGAGGCATGATACGGTATAGGTATAGGAGTGGGGGATGATACGGTATATGTAATGAGGATAGAAGGGGTGTAAATGTGAGGGACGTTACGGTATTGGTAATAAGGAATGAAGGGGTGTAGGGAGTGAGGTATGATACGGTATAGGTACTGAAGAATGATAGGGTGAAGGAGATAAGGGATGATATGGTATAGGTTCTGAGGAATGAAAGGGTGAAGGGGTGAGTGATAACACTACTGAGGAATGAAGGGTGTTGGATGTAAGGGTTGATACGGTTTAGGTACTGAGGAATGAATAGATGTACGGGTGAGGGATGATAGGGTATAGATGTTGAGAAATTAAGAGGTGTAGATATGAGGGATGATACAGGATAGGTGATACGAAATGATGGGGTATAGGGGGTGAGGGATGATACGGTATAGGTACTGAGGAATGAGTGTTGTAAGGGGTAAGGAATAATTCTGTATAGGATCTAAGTAATAAAGGGTTGTAGAGGATGAGGCATGATACGGTATAGGCACTGAATAATGAAGAATTGCAGGGGTGACGGATGATACGGTATAGGTATAGAGGAGGGAATGGGGTTTGGGGAGAGGGATATGATATAGCTACTCAGGCATGAAGATGTGTAAGGGATGAGGGATGAATCAGCTTAGGTGCTAAGGAATGAATGGATGTAGGATTTGAATGATGATACGGTATAGATACTGAAGAATGAAGGAGTGTAAGAGGTGAGAAATAATATGATCTAGGTACTGAGGAAGGAAATGATGTAGGGGATGAGGGATGATACAGTATAGGTACTTAGGTATGAAGTGGTGTAGTTGGTAAGAAATGGAACGGTATAGGTAAAGAGGAATACAAGGTTTAAGAGTATGGGATGATACGGTATATGTGATGAGGACAGAAGGGGTGTATAGGTGAGGGACTATACGGTTTTGCTAATGAGGAATAAAGTGTAACAGGGAGTGATGAATGATAGGGTGTCGGCAATAAGGAATGAAAGGTTAAAGGGGTAAGGGATGATACGTTATAGGTCTCGAGGAATGAGGGGGTGTGAGGGGTATAGGATGATACGGCATAGGTGCTGCGCAATGAAGGTGTTTAGGGGATGAGGGTTGATATAGTGTAGGGAGTGAGGACTGAAGGGGTTTATGGGATGACTAAGGAATGAAGGGGTGTAGAGAGTGAGCGATGATACTGTATAGGTACTGAGGATTGAAGGGGTATATGGGAGAAAGGATTATATGGTATAAGAAGTGAGGACTGAAGGGGTTTATAGGATGATGGATGATACGGTATAGTTAGTGAGGAATGAAGGGGTGCATGGGTGAGAGACAATACGGTATAGGTCTTGAGGAATGAAGGGAAGTAGGGGTTGAGGATAGCACGTTATATGTAGCGAGAAATGAAGGGATGTTGCTGTGAGGGATGAAGGAGTATAGTGGTGAAGGATTATAGGGTATAGGTACCGAGGAATAAAGGGGTTCGGGGTGGGGGGCGAGAGATGATACAGTATAGATACTGAGAATGAAGTGGTAAAACGGGTGAGGGATGATACAGTACAGGTACTGATGAGTGAAGGGGTGTAAGGGTTGACGTTATAGGTACTGAGTAATGGAGGTGTGTATGGGTGAGGCTTGATACACTACAGGTACTGAGGATTGAATGAGTGTAGGCTGAGGGATGATATAGTATAGGTGCTGACGAATGAAAATGGGGTAAAAAATGTCATGGTATATATACTGAGTAATGATGAAGTATTTGGGGCGAGGAATAGAACGATATAGATACTTAGGAAGGAAGGGGTGTAGGAGTGAGGGATGATACAGTATAGTTACTGGGGAATGAGGGTTTGTAGGAGGTGAGAGATGATGCGATGTAGTTCCTGAGGAAAGAAGAGGTGTATTGGTGAGGGACGATACGGTATATGTATTGAGGAATGAATGGCTTTATGGGGTGAGGAATGATATGGTATAAGTACTAAGGAATGAATGGAATTAGGGGTAAGGAATAATATGGTATAAGTACTAAGGAATTAAGGGGTGTAGGGAGTGTGGGATGATACGTTATAGTTAGTAAGGAATGAAATGTTGGTGAATAGGGATGATAAGATATAGTTGCTCATAAATTATTGGTGTAGGAAAAGGATGATGTATAGTTACTGAAGAATGAAGTACTTTAGAGGGTGAGTGATGATATGATATACGCACTAAAGAATGAAGGGGTGTAGAGGGTAAAGAATGATATGGAATGGGTACTGAGAAATGTATGGCTGCAGGGATGAGGGATGATACGATGTAGGTACTGAGGAATCCAGAAGTGGACGTGGTAAGGAATCATACGGTATGGGTACTAAGGAATGAAGTGATGTAGCGTGTGAGAAATTATATGGTATTTGCACTGAGATGGTGCAGGCGATGAGGGATGATGCGGTACATATACCGAGGAATGAATTGGTGTAGGTGGTGAGGAATGAAACAGTGTAGGTACTGAGGAATGAAGGGGCTTAATTATGTGAGGTTTGATACGGTGTAGGTACTGAGGAAGGAAGGGATTATTTTTTGAGGGATGATATAGTATAGGTACTGAGGAATGAAGGGTGGAGGGGTGAGGAGTATAATACGATATAGGTTTTGAGGAATGAAGGGCTGTAGAGGTTGCTGCATGATAATTCATAGGTACTGAGGAATGAAAGGGTGTAGGGGTTGACGGATTATATGGTATTGGTACTCAGGAATAATGGTGCGTAAAGGTTAGTGTTGATACTCTATAGGCATTGAGTAAGGAAGAAGTGTAAGGGGTGAGTGATGAATCGGAATTGGTACTGAGGAATGAAGGGGTGTAGAGGGTGGGGAATGATACGATATAGGTACTGAGGAAGGAAGTGGTGTAGGGGGTAAGGTGTGATATAGTATAGGTATTAAAGAATGCGGTGGTGTAGTTGGTAGGAGATGGTACGGTGTATATACTAAGGAATGAAGGATTTAAGAGTGTGGGATGATTCGGTATCTGTAATGAGAATAGAAGGGGTGTATAGGTGATGGGTAATACGGGTTTGGCAATGAGGGTGTAGGGAGTGAGAGATGGCACGGTAAAGGTACTGAAGAATGATAAGGTGTAGGGGGTAAGGGATGATACGGTATAGGTTCTGAGAAATGAAAGGGTAAAGGAGTCATAGATGGTACGGTATAGATACTGAGGAATGAAGGGGTGTAGAGAGTGAGGGATGATACTGTATAGGCACTGAGGAAGGAAGGGGTATATGGGAGGAAGGATGATATGATATAAGGAGTGAGGACTGAAAGGGTGTAGGGGTGAGAGACGATACGGTATAGACCTTAAGGAATGAGGGGAAGTAGGGGTTGAGGATGACACGTTATATGTACCGAGAAATGAAGGGATGTAGCTGTGAGGGATGTTACGACATATATGCTAAGGAATGAAGGAGTTTAGTGGTGAAGGAATATAGGGTATAATTACGAGGAATAAAGGAGTTCAGGGTGCGAGGGATGATACGGTATAGATACTGAGGAATAAAGTGGTAAAACGGGTGAAGGATGGTACAGTACAGGTATTGATGAATGAAGGGGTGTAGGAGCTGGAGAATGATACGTTAGGTACTGAATACTGAAGGTGTGTATGGATGAGGTTTGATACACTACAGGTGCTGAGAAATGAATGAGTGTAAGCGTGAGGGATGATATAGATACTGATGAATGAAGCGGGATATAGGGTGAAAAATGTCATGGTATATATACTGAGTAATGATGGGGTTTAAGGGGTGAGGGATAGTGCGGTAGAGGTACTGAGGAAGGAAGGGGTGTAGGGGTGAGGGATGATACGGTATGAGTACTGGAAAATTAAAGTTTGTGTGAGATGAGAGATGATACGATACAGGTACTGAGGAATGAAGGGGTGTATTAGTGAGGAATGATACAGGTATAGGTATTGAGAAATGAATGGATTCATGGGGTGAGGAATGATACAGTATAGGTACTGAGAATGAAGAGGTTAGTGGTGATAAATGATATGGTATAGATACTACGGAATTAAGGGGTGTAGGGAGTGTGAGATGATACGTTATAGGTACTAAGGAATGAAAAGTGTTGGGAAATAGGGATGATAAGATACAGGAACTGGAGAATTTATTGGTGTAGGGAAAATGGATGATGTGGTATAGTTACTGAAGAATGAAGGAGTTGAGAGGGTGAGTGATGATGCTATATATAAGTACTGAGGAATGAAGGAATGTAGAGGGAAAGAATGACACGGTATGTTACTGAGAAATGAATGGCTGTAGGGGTGAGGGATGATACATGTAGGCACTGAGGAATAAAGTTTTGTACGGGGTAAGAAATGATACGGTATGGGTAGTGAGTAATGAAGCGGTGTAGGGTGTGAGGTATGATATGGTATTAGTGCTGAGGAATGAAAGGGTGCAGGCGATGAGGGATGATACGGTACATATACTGAGGAATAAAGGGGTGTAGGGATGAGGTATATAAGTACTGAGGAATGAAGGGTTGTAGGGATGAGGAATGATACGGTATATGTGCTGAGAAATGAAGTAATGTAGGGGTTGAGGGAAGATACGGTATAGGTACTGAGGAATGAAGGGGCGTAAGGAGTGAGGGCTGATACAGTGGTAAGGTACTGAGGACTGAAGGGGCTTATTTTGTGAGGTTTGGTACGGTGTAGGTACTGAGGAAGGAAGGGCTTATTTTTTGAGGGATGATGTGGTATAGGTAATGAGGAATGAATGGTGTAGGGGTAAGGGGTATGATACCGTATAGGTTTTGAGGAATGAAGAGTTGTAGAAGTTGATGCATGATACGTAATAGGTACTGAGGAATGAAGGGGGTAGGGGATGACGGATTATAACTTACAGGTACTCAGGGAATAAAGGTGTGTAGGGGGTAAGGGTTGATACTCTGTAAGCATTGAGGAATGAAGAAGTGTAGGGGGTGCGTGATGCATCGCAATTGGTACGGAGGAATGAAGGGATGTATGATGTGACGGACGATCCAGTATCGATACTGAGGAATGAAGGGGTGCAGAGGGTGAAGAATGATGCGATATAGGTACTGAGGAAGGAAGTCGTATAAGGGGCGAGGGAATGATGCGATATATGTACTGAGGAAGGAGGTGGTGTAGGGGGTGAGGGGTGATATAGTACTATACGCATTGAGGAATGGAGTAGTGTAGTTGGTAGGAAATGGTACGGTGTTTGTACCGAGGAATGAAGGGTTTAAGAGTGTGGGATGATATGGTAGATGTAATGAATATAGAAGAGGTGAATTGGTGAGGGACAATACGGTTTTGGTAATGAGGAATAGAAGGGTGTAGGGAGTGAGGGATGGTACGGTAAAGGTACTGAAGAATTATTGGTTGTAGGAGATAAGGGATGATACGGCATAGGTTCTGAGGAAAGAAAGGGTAAAGGGGTAATGGATGATACGGTATAGATGCTGAGGAATGAAGTAGTGT